>NC_064767.1:455000-482500 GCF_011397635.1 Epinephelus fuscoguttatus
TTTCATCTTGTAAGACGTGGATTAGAGGACACAGCGGGGACATCTGGACTGAGCTGCCTTATTTCTGAGTCTTATTAGGCTGCGTCCTCTTTATCTGTCTTATCATCTGCAATCTGCAGCAGCTGGGCACACGGGACACTCTGTCCACACGGGACACTCTGTCCACTCTGTCCACACAGTGTGAAACACAAATCAGCTTCACTATAACTCACAGCATTCACAGACAAACACTTGTCTTTATCTTTTCCCCACAAATACAACATGCTAACGTTATTAGCACAAGCCTATGGCATTTTACATTGTATAAATTAGCCTAGCAGCTAGCAGAGATTTCCCTCGCCTTGTATGAAGTCATAATAAATCACACACAGGACTTCAGTCAGTTTCTGTGGTTAACGTCTTTCATTCAGTTTGATCCTCAGGTCTGTGCTGATTCACTCCAACATAACGTTAGTTCTTTGCTGTCATTGGTGATCAGTCTGATGTCATCAGACTGATGTCATCAGTCTGATGACATCAGTCTGATGACGTCTGATGTCATCAGACTGATGTCATCAGTCTGTTCAGCCTCACCTGTGAGAAATATAAACGATTAACGATTGGACATTAGTTGCATTGTGATTATGGTGTTAATGCTAGTGACGGCCTTTATCAAAGGGTCGACTGCTTGTTTTTCTTTTTCTGCTTCTGAGAGTTCATTTTATTTTTATATTTTATGCTCAGATGTATTTGTTGTGTTTTAATTTAACATTCTGCATGTTTTTCCTGTTGTTGCGAACGTTGTGTCGGTGGTGACGGAGGGATGGTTTTTGTTAATGTTCAGATTTTTAAAAAAGAGCAAAGCCAATGAATAAATGTTACACTGAAAGTCAACAGTTTGAATGACTCACTAATAATGTTAATAATGAGTCATCTTTTACATGTATGACAAAATCCTGACTGAGTGAGTCGCAATGTGACCTGATTAAGTGTCTTTATTAAAGGATGATTTAATAACTCATCATTAAAGAAGGAAAAAAGAGAAGTCAGAGAATAAAACACATGGATTATAAGAATATTTAACAGACTGGATGTTGCTGCAGTTTGTCAGATGATTAACAGGAAATCTTCTCCTCAGGCTGAGTAATTGGGGTCATGATGACATTTTATAAAACCATCTAAAAAACCAATAAAGCAGAGTGGACGTGTCCAATCCGCCGGCCGCCTCCGCCGCTGGCAGCAGCAGTCTATTTTTGGAGGCAGAAAACAAACAAGGACAAAAAGGAAAAGAAACGATGATTAATGTTATTGGATTATTTACATTGCCTTCAACATGATTGAGCTGCAGAAATGAAATTAAAATGTGTGCTGAATGGGATTTTCCAGGAAAGTCCTGTAAAAACCACGACGGTAATAAGGAATGACTAATTCTCCCAAAGTCGATTAAACACCATCTCATCCCGCAGGAAAACACAACAAATAAGATGTGGATTAGACGACTGTGGCTACATTAAGAGGCAGATTAAAGTCTTTTTATCCATTATTGTCATGATTATTCAGCGTGTTCTCGTCCTGACGGATTAACTCTGCTGCTTAGGACACAAAACAAGCCATTAGACACAGAGGTGAACCTGCACCACAGTTTGAGCCCCCATTCAGGATTATTCCAAAAACTACCACTCTTTCACACAGAACATAACAGCAGTCACAGGTCACTGCTCTGTCCTCAGTCTTAGAGACATCTTCTGTCTGAAGGAGACATATTACATCAATAATTGTAATAAAATATAATGGATTAGTGGCCCCAGCATGTTTCTCTGAGGGACCTCAACAAATAAAAATTCAGCACCACAATGTGTCTCATTAACACCAACCACAGGAGGACTGAATTATTTCTTCTTTTAATTTATTTAGTCCATTTAATCTTAATTTTTAAATCTTACAAACAACATATTTTGCCCACACCTTCACCAGGTCTGCTGTAGTGTAATGCTCAGGTGTCCTTAAGGAGGCAGCAGGGAGGACAGTGTGCTGAGTGACTGTGTTTCTTGAATACAAATGAGCTTAAAACAAAGGAGCTGCTCATAATAAATATTGTCAGTCACAGGTTTAGGATGGCAACTTTGGGGATGCAAAATGATGATTAATGCGAATAAATGTCCTCAGTAGTGGAGTATCAGTACTCAGTAGTGGATTACAGATACTCAGTAGCTGAGTAAATGTAGTGGTTGTGTGTGTGTGTGACCTCGGCGGAGGATTAGCTGTTTGGACTTCTTTCATTTTTCAATCTATTTTAAACAATGGCTTCAGATTAGCCGTCAGAGTCAGAGTGCATCAAATAAAGAAAACAGCATTAAATTATCCCATTAATATTATTATATTTGTTCCTGCTGCACATTATATAATGAAACAAAGTGGTTTTACTCACTTTATCCCCTCAGACGCCGTCCCACCCCCGTCCATCCCTGTCCCACCCTGTCCAACCAGGAGACATGCTACTAATGAAAATTGGATTGGTCTAATGAAAACCTGCACAGATGAAAGACTGCACAGAGGACGGGGACGTCATGTGTTCATCCTGTCACTGAAGACACAGAGAGGACAGGGACATCATGTGTTCGTCCTGTCACTGAAGACACAGAGAGGACGGGGACGTCATGTGTTCGTCCTGTCACTGAAGACACAGAGAGGACAGGGACATCATGTGTTCGTCCTGTCACTGAAGACACAGAGAGGACGGGGACGTCATGTGTTCGTCCTGTCACTGAAGACACAGGACGGGGCGTCATGTGTTCATCCTGTCACTGAAGACACAGAGAGGACACAGACGTCATGTGTTCGTCCTGTCACTGAAGACACAGAGAGGACACAGACGTCATGTGTTCATCCTGTCACTGAAGACACAGAGAGGACAGGGACGTCATGTGTTCATCCTGTCACTGAAGACAGAGAGGACACAGACATCATGTATTCATCCTGTCACTGAAGACAGAGAGGACACAGACATCATGTGTTCGTCCTGTCACTGAAGACACAGAGAGGACGGGGACGTCATGTGTTCGTCCTGTCACTGAAGACACAGAGAGGACGAGGACGTCATGTGTTCGTCCTGTCACTGAAGACACAGAGAGGACAGGGACATCATGTGTTCGTCCTGTCACTGAAGACACAGAGAGGACGGGGACGTCATGTGTTCGTCCTGTCACTGAAGACACAGAGAGGACACAGACGTCATGTGTTCATCCTGTCACTGAAGACACAGAGAGGACAGGGACGTCATGTGTTCGTCCTGTCACTGAAGACACAGAGAGGACACAGACGTCATGTGTTCATCCTGTCACTGAAGACACAGAGAGGACAGGGACGTCATGTATTCATCCTGTCACTGAAGACACAGAGAGGACGGGGATGTCATGTGTTCATCCTGTCACTGAAGACACAGAGAGGACACAGACATCATGTGTTCATCCTGTCACTGAAGACACAGAGAGGACGGGGATGTCATGTGTTCATCCTGTCACTGAAGACACAGAGAGGACACAGACATCATGTGTTCATCCTGTCACTGAAGACACAGAGAGGACGGGGATGTCATGTGTTCATCCTGTCACTGAAGACACAGAGAGGACACAGACATCATGTGTTCATCCTGTCACTGAAGACACAGAGAGGACGGGGATGTCATGTGTTCATCCTGTCACACTGTGATAATGTATCATTAAACCCAGTCTGCAGTGAGGGCTGTGTTCTTGTGTTCTTCCTCTTGTGACTGTTCGGACTGAGAGAACTCCGTCAGCAGTAAATTTTCGTACAAATCAAAATGTAATCATGATAAATATAAACAAACAGTAAAAGTTTAGCTGCAGCAGGTCGAGAGGAGCCACTGAGAAACAAACTGAGAATCACTTCACATCAAACATCCTGAGGCCATTCAGTGTGTCTGGGTACATACAGTTCATAGGATAGCTAATTGATTAAAGTCTCACAAATGGCATCGTCACGTAATGTACTCAGCGTAAAGCTATGTACTTAACATTAATGACAAACGTAAAGTTACGTTCTTTACATAAAGTCTCATACTTCACATAAAGTCACGTACTTCACATGAAGTCACGTACTTTACGTACAGTCATGTACTTCATATAAAGTTACGTACTTTACATAAAGTTACGTACTTTACATAAAGTCACGTACTTCATATAAAGTTACGTACTTTACATAAAGTTACGTACTTTACATAAAGTCACGTACTTCACATAAAGTTACGTACTTTACATAAAGTCACATACTTCACATACAGTCACGTACTTCAAATAAAGTTACGTACTTCACATACAGTCACGTACTTCATATAAAGTTACGTACTTCACATAAAGTCACGTACTTTACATGAAGTCACATACTTCAAATAAAGTTACGTACTTTACATAAAGTTACGTATTTCACATACAGTCACGTACTTCAAATAAAGTTACGTACTTTACATAAAGTCACGTATTTCACATACAGTCACGTACTTCACATAAAGTCATGTTCTTTACATAAAGTTACGTACTTTACATGAAGTCACGTACTTTACATAAAGTCACATACTTCACGTACAGTCACGTACTTCATATAAAGTTACGTACTTTACATAAAGTTACGTACTTTACATACAGTCACGTACTTCACATACAGTCACATACTTCAAATAAAGTTACGTACTTTACAGAAAGTTATGTACTTTACATAAAGTCACGTACTTCACATACAGTCACGTACTTCACATAAAGTCACATACTTCACATACAGTCACGTACTTTACATAAAGTTACGTACTTTACATACAGTCACGTACTTCACATACAGTCACGTACTTCAAATAAAGTTACGTACTTTACATAAAGTTATGTACTTTACATAAAGTCACGTACTTCACATACAGTCACGTACTTAAAATAAAGTTATGTACTTTACATAAAGTTACGTACTTTACATGAAGTCACATACTTCACATACAGTCACGTACTTCACACAAAGTCACGTACTTTACATAAAGTTACGTACTTTACATACAGTCACGTACTTCACATACAGTCACGTACTTCAAACAAAGTTATGAACTTTACAGAAAGTTATGTACTTTACATAAAGTCACGTACTTCACATACAGTCACGTACTTCAAATGAAGTTACGTACTTTACATAAAGTTATGTACTTTAGATAAAGTCACGTACTTCACATAAAGTCACGTACTTTACATAAAGTTACGTACTTCACATACAGTCACGTACTTCAAATAAAGTTATGTACTTTACATAAAGTCACGTACTTCACATAAAGTCACGTACTTTACATAAAGTTATGCACTTTACATACAGTCACATACTTCACATAAAGTCATGTACTTTACATAAAGTTACGTACTTTACATAAAGTTACGTACTTCACATACAGTCACGTACTTCACATGAAGTTACGTACTTTACATAAAGTTATGTACTTTACATAAAGTCACGTACTTCACATAAAGTCACGTACTTTACATAAAGTTATGTACTTCACATAAAGTTACGTACTTTACATGAAGTCACAAACTTCACATACAGTCACGTACTTCACATGAAGTCACATACTTCACATACAGTCACATACTTCACATACAGTCATGTACTTCACATAAAGTTACGTACTTTACATAAAGTCACGTACTTCACATACAGTCACATACTTCACATACAGTCACGTACTTCACATAAAGTTACGTACTTTACATAAAGTTACGTACTTTACATACAGTCACATACTTCACACAGACATAGAGCATCGAGAGGAGCCAGTTGAGGTGGGCATCTGGGGATGCTTCCGGACGCCCCTTGGGAGGTGGGCATGTCCAAGAGACTGGGCCGCCCCAGGACACGCTGGAGGGATTACATCACCCGGCTGGCCTGGGAACGCCTCGGGGTTCCCGCGGAAGAACTGATGGAAGTGGCTGGGGAGAGGACTGTCTGGGCTTCTTTGCTGAGGCTGCTGCCCCCGCGACCCGGACCCGGATAAGCGGAGGACGACGACGACAACGACGACAACTTTACATAAAGTTATGTACTTTACATACAGTCACGTACGCCACATAAAGTCACATACTTTACATAAAGTTACATACTTTACATAAAGTCATGTACTTCACATACAGTCACATACTTTACATAAAGTCATGTACTTTACATAGAGTCATGTACTTCACATAAAGTCACGTACTTTACATAAAGTCACGTACTTCACATACAGTCACGTACTTCACATACAGTCACGTACTTCACATAAAGTCACGTACTTTACATAAAGTCACGTACTTTACATAAAGTCACGTACTTCACATACAGTCACGTACTTTACATAAAGTCACGTACTTTACATAAAGTCATGTATTTTACATAAAGTCATGTACTTTTCATAAAGTCATGTACTTCACATAAAGTTACGTCGTCGTCGTCCTCCTCCGCTTATCCGGGTCCGGGTCACGGGGGCAGCAGCCTCAGCAAAGAAGCCCAGACAGTCCTCTCCCCAGCCACTTCCATCAGCTCTTCCGCGGGAACCCCGAGGCGTTCCCAGGCCAGCCGGGTGATGTAGTCCCTCCAGCGTGTCCTGGGGCGGCCCCGAGGTCTCCTCCCGGTTGGACATGCCCGAAACACCTCCCAAGGGAGGCGTCCGGAAGGCATCCTTACCAGATGCCCGAACCACCTCAACTGGCTCCTCTCGATGTGGAGGAGCAGCGGCTCTACTCCGAGTCCCTCCCGAATGTCTGAGCTCCTCACCCTATCCCTAAGGCTGAGCCCAGCCACCCTGCGGAGGAAACTCATTTCGGCCACTTGTATTCGCGATCTCATTCTTTCGGTCACTACCCAGAGCTCGTGACCATAGGTGAGGGTTGGAACGAAGATCGACCAGTAAATCGAGAGCTTCGCTTTCTGGCCAAGCTCCCTTTTCACCACAACGGACCGGTTAAGCGCCCGCATCACTGCTGACGCTGCCCCAATCCGCCTGTCAGTCTCCCGCTCCATCCTACCCTCACTCGTGAACAAGATCCCGAGGTACTTAAACTCCTCCACCTGAGGAAGGACCTCCCCCCTGACCTGGAGTGGGCAATCCACCCTTTTCCGGCTGAGGACCATGGCCTCGGACTTGGAGGTGCTGATTCTCATCCCAGCCGCTTCACACTCGGCTGCGAACCGCCCCAGTGAGAGCTGGAGGTCACTGTTCGATGGAGCTAGGAGGACCACGTCATCAAAGCAGGGACGAGATTCTCCCATCACCGAACCTGACACCCTCCACCACTCGGCTGCGCCTAGAAATTCTGTCCATAAAAGTTATGAACAGAACCGGTGACAAAGGGCAGAGTCCAACCCTCACCGGGAACAGGTCCGACTTACTGCCAGCCACGCGAACCAGACTCATGCTCCTTCGGTACAGGGACTGGATGGCCCTTAGCAAGGGGCCACCCACCCCATACTCCCAGAGCACCCCCCACAGGATGCCCCTGGGGACACGGTCGTAAGCCTTCTCCAAATCCACAAAACACATGTGGACTGGTTGGGCGAACTCCCATGCCCCCTCCAGCACCCTGGCGAGGGTAAAGAGCTGGTCCACGGATCCGAGGTTCAACTATCGACCGGACCCTCTTCTCCAGCACCCTGGAGTAGACCTTACCGGGTAGGCTGAGGAGTGTGATCCCCCTGTAGTTGAACACACCCTCTGGTTCCCTTTCTTGAAGATGGAGACCACCAGCCCGGTCAGCCACTCCAGAGGCACTGCCCCCGATGTCCACGCAATGTTGCAGAGGCGTGTCAGCCAAGACAGCCCTACAACATCCAGAGCCTTGAGATATCCGGGACGAATCTCATCCACCCCCAGGGCTCCGCCGCCTCGGAGTTGTTTCACCACCTCGGCGACTTCTGCCCCAGAAATTGGACGACCCGCCCCTGAGACCCCCGTCTCTGTTTCCTCACTGGAATACGTGTTGGTGGGATTGAGGAGCTCCTCAAAGTATTCCTTCCACCGCCCGACAATGTCCCCAGTTGACGTCAGCAGCTCCCCGCCCCCACTGTAAACAGTGTGAGCAAGTTGCCGCCTTCCCCCCCTGAGGCGCCGGACGGTTTGCCAGAACCTCTTTGGAGCCGATCGATAGTCTTCCTCCATGGCCTCACCGAACTCCTCCCACGCCCAAGTTTTTGCCTCCACGACTGCCGCCGCTGCGCAGCCACCGGTACCCGCCAGCTGCTTTCGGCGACCCACAGACCAACCATGCCCTGTTGGCCTCCTTCTTCAGCCTGATGGCTCCCCTCACCTCTGGTGTCCACCAGCAGGTTTGGGGATTACCGCCGCGACTGGCACCAGCGGCCTTGCGGCCACAGCTCGCAACCGCCGCCTCAACAATGGCAGAGCGGAACAAGGCCCATTCGGACTCAATGTCCCCCTCCGCCCTCGGGACGCGGTTGAAGCTCTCCCGGAGGTGGGAGTTGAAGATCATCTGGACAGGTTCTTCCGCCAGGCATTCCCAGCAGACCCTCACTGTTCGTTTGGGCCTGCCAGGTCTGCGCGGCGTCTTCCCCCACCATCTGATCCAACTCACCACCAGGTGGTGATCAGTTGACAGCTCTGCTCCTCTCTTCACCCGAGTGTCCAGAACATATGGCCGCAGGTCAAATGATACGACTACAAAGTCGATCATTGACTTGCGACCTAGGCTGTCCTGGTGCCACGTGCACCAATGGACATCCTTATGTTTGAACATGGTGTTAGTTATGGCCAAACTGCGACCCGCACAGAAGTCCAATAACTGAACACCACTCGACTTCAGATCGGGCAGGCCGTTCCTCCCAATCACGCCCCTCCAGGTCCCGCTGTCATTGCCCACATGAGCGTTGAAGTCCCCCAGCAGAACAATGGAGTCCCCGGTTGGGGCACTGTCCAGCACCCGTCCCAGGGACTCCAAAAAGGGTGGGTACTCTGAACTGTTGTTCGGTGCATAAGCACAGACAACAGTCAGGACCCGTTCCCCGACCCGAAGGCGCAGGGAAGCAACCCTTTCGTCTACCGGGGTAAACCCCAATGTACAGGCAGAGAGGCTATCAGAAAGCCCACCCCGGCCCTCCGCCTCTCACCCGGAGCAACTCCAGCGAAGGAGAGAGTCCAACCCCTCTCAAGGACTAGGGTTCCAGAGCCGGAACTATGTGTCGAGGTGAGGCCGACTATGTCTAGCCGGTAGCACTCAGCCTCTTCCACAAGCTCCGGCTCCTTCCCCGCCAGAGAGGTGACATTCCATGTCCCAAGAGCCAACTTCTGTAACCGAGGATCGGACCGCCAAGGCCCCCGCCTTGGTCTGCTGCCCAATCCACATTGCACCGAACCCTTCTGGATCCCTCTACGGGTGGTGGGCCTGCAGGGGGACGAACCCATGTAGCCGGTTCGGGCTGGGCCCGGCCGGACCCCATGGGCGAAGGCCCGACCACCAGGCGCTCGCCCACGGACCCCAACCCCAGGCCTGGCTCCAGGGCGGGGCCCCGGTAACCCTCCGGGCCGGGTACACTTGTCCTTGATCATAACCATCATGAAGGGTTACATAAAGTTACGTACTTCACATAAAGTCACGTACTTTACATAAAGTCACGTACTTCACATACAGTCACGTACTTCACATAAAGTCATGTACTTCACATACAGTCACGTACTTTACATAAAGTCACGTACTTTACATAAAGTCATGTATTTTACATAAAGTCATGTACTTTACATAAAGTCATGTACTTCACATAAAGTTACGTACTTCACATAAAGTCACGTACTTCACATAAAGTTATGTACTTTACATAAAGTTCCGTACTTCACATAAAGTTCCGTACTTCACATAAAATCACGTTTTTCACATACAGTCATGTACTTCACATAAAGTTACGTACTTCACATAAAGTCACGCACTTTACATAAAGTCACGTACTTCACATAAAGTTATGTACTTTACATAAAGTCACGTACTTTACATAAAGTCACGCACTTTACATAAAGTCACGTACTTCACATAAAGTTACGTACTTTACATAAAGTTACGTACTTTACATAAAGTCACGTACTTCACATAAAGTTACGTACTTTACATAAAGTCACGTACTTTACATAAAGTCACGCACTTTACATAAAGTCACGTACTTTACATAAAGTCACGCACTTTACATAAAGTCACGTACTTCACATAAAGTTATGTACTTTACATAAAGTCACGTACATCACATAAAGTGTTGGCTGTCATGATGCAAAATGTTAAAATACCTCAAAGTTCACATAGTTTCACTCGGGACATGAATGCCGCTCTGTGTGAACGTGTGTGTGAATAGCATGACTGGATTTAATTGAGTCACAAACAGCAGCAGCATGAGACACTCGCCATGTGAATGTGTGATGGATGAAGATAAAGATATGGGAGATAAAAACAGAAGCTTTCAATCTGTTGTTTCACTGTGAGACACAAACATCTGCTGCTGCGACACAATTCCCTCCCACATTATTGTAGATACAAAATATATCATACAGCAAATATTATTGCTTCTTGAAAACTCTCTGACCTCCATCATCGATCATCGATTTATCTGGTGACCCTTCAGAGGGGCCCGACCCTGAGGTTAGAAACCACTGGATCAAACTGACTGTACTTTAACATGAGCAGGGTTTTAAAAAGAGGACTTTGTGATGAAGTATTTTTTACAGTGTGCTATGAACACAGAGGATAGAAGACGTGTCCACGTGTCCTCATGTTGTTGAGTGTGAGCTGTGAGGTATAAACTCAGTGTGTTAATGCAGATGTTGCGTGAGTTTAGCATCAGTCCAGATGTTGACAGCTGCAGTTTCTCTTCAGTAAGCTCAAAGAAGAGACACAAAGTGATTCATAGAGCAGCACTAAGCTCCCACACTGTGTTTCATATACTTATATATATATATATATATATATATATATATATATATATATATATATGTATGTATATGTGTGTGTGTGTGTGTGTGTGTTTATACATGTATACACTCAGGCTGTTATATTTCTGTCATCCTGTCTGACCCACTGTGAGTCGTGCAGAGAGACAACAGCTGAGGACAGTTTGATTCAGAAACCTTTGTTCATTTTTAAGATTAAACTTTTAATTGTTTTTTCAGCATTTCAACAAACAAAACAATAAAAATATACAAACAACATTAAACATAAAAGAAGTCAGCATGGGTTTCCTCCAGGTGCTCTGACATGTTCTCCCCGTGTCAGCGTGGGTTTCCTCCAGGTGCTCTGACATGTTCTCCCCGTGTCAGCGTGGGTTTCCTCCAGGTGCTCCCACATGTTCTCCCCGTGTCAGTGTGGGTTTCCTCCAGGTGCTCCCACATGTTCTCCCCGTGTCAGTGTGGGTTTCCTCCAGGTGCTCCCACATGTTCTCCCCGTGTCAGCGTGGGTTTCCTCCAGGTGCTCTGACATGTTCTCCCTGTGTCAGTGTGGGTTTCCTCCAGGTGCTCCGACATGTTCTCCCTGTGTCAGCGTGGGTTTCCTCCAGGTGCTCCCACATGTTCTCCCCGTGTCAGTGTGGGTTTCCTCCAGGTGCTCCCACATGTTCTCCCCGTGTCAGTGTGGGTTTCCTCCAGGTGCTCCCACATGTTCTCCCCGTGTCAGTGTGGGTTTCCTCCAGGTGCTCCCACATGTTCTCTCCGTGTCAGCGTGGGTTTCCTCCAGGTGCTCCCACATGTTCTCCCTGTGTCAGCGTGGGTTTCCTCCAGGTGCTCCC
The DNA here is from genome assembly GCF_011397635.1 of Epinephelus fuscoguttatus. Lineage (NCBI taxonomy): Eukaryota > Metazoa > Chordata > Actinopteri > Perciformes > Serranidae > Epinephelus > Epinephelus fuscoguttatus. Next base: position 466,773 of record NC_064767.1, read on the forward strand.
ACATGTTCTCCCCGTGTCAGCGTGGGTTTCCTCCAGGTGCTCTGACATGTTCTCCCTGTGTCAGCGTGGGTTTCCTCCAGGTGCTCCCACATGTTCTCCCTGTGTCAGCGTGGGTTTCCTCCAGGTGCTCTGACATGTTCTCCCTGTGTCAGTGTGGGTTTCCTCCAGGTGCTCCCACATGTTCTCCCCGTGTCAGCGTGGGTTTCCTCCAGGTGCTCTGACATGTTCTCCCCGTGTCAGCGTGGGTTTCCTCCAGGTGCTCCCACATGTTCTCCCCGTGTCAGCGTGGGTTTCCTCCAGGTGCTCTGACATGTTCTCCCTGTGTCAGCGTGGGTTTCCTCCAGGTGCTCCCACATGTTCTCCCCGTGTCAGCGTGGGTTTCCTCCAGGTGCTCTGACATGTTCTCCCCGTGTCAGCGTGTTTTTTGGCGTCCAGAAGGTGTTTCCTGTCTGCCGTCTGTCTGATTTCATGTAAAGAAGCATATATACCTATGTGTTTGTGTGTCAGCCAATCACATGTTGACAGACCATGTTTTATGTCCATGATGTAAGAACGCACTAAAGGTGTTTCTGATATTTTGTCCACCTCACAACAACATAATCATGTCTTAATAAACTCTTGAGACAGCAGCAGTCCGGCTGGTGCAGCTGCTCCATAAAAACTCATCCTATATTAAATATTATTTATTGAATACAGTTTATGTTCCAGCAGCTGTGTGTGAGTGAGAGTGAAATCCCCTGAGTTTAATCAGGTCTCTGCAGAGGGACAGAGGACATATTGGAGACATGATGTTTGAAGACAGATTAATATGAAGTCAGATTATATTGTTAGATTACATATTGTTTTACAGCCTTTAATATCAGCCGGGCTGCTGCAGGACAACTGGAGAATCAAATCAAAGCTCCACTTTTACATCATCTCATGTCTCTGTGGGGTCAAACCACACAAAGGATTCTGGGAGAAAGGTAACAGGAAGTGACTCAGTGAGGAGCAGTCATCACTTCACCAGAAGATCAGTTTGATAAACCAGGAAACACCACAGTGACAAAACTCACTGCTGCATGATGAATAAAGTCATGTGATGAATACGAAACCAGACGTCACAACTGAACTTTATTTTAACACTTCAAATGAACTTCAAACAGTTTCAGTGTCACTTTATTTATAAAACATTTAACTGAAACTTAATCATCAGGTGAACTTATGGTTAATATGTATTTTAATAATGTGTTTAGTTTTATCTGATTGTGCCACGAACAGTGGTCGTTTTTAACTAAGACACCACTTCATTTCCTTTCAGGATTGTGCCATGAATACAGTTGTTTTCTACTGAAACTTTGCAGATATTTTAAAACCACAACACAATGTTTTTCTGACCACAACCAGGTGACACTGTGCCTGAACTGAACCACACTTGAACCACAGCATTATTGGAACATAAAGTTTTGATAATATCATTATAATAAAGAATAAATAACAAATGTGTTTTTCAGGAACAAAGCCGACAGAGATCCTGGTGATTCAGGAGCTGCAGTTTGTCATGTTCAACTTATACAAAGTGATAAATTGATAAACACAGTTGGGTCTGTCCCTCCTCTTCTTCGTCTCCTCTGCCGCCTTCATTTCCTGATAACCTGTTAATTTTATTGTTTTTCACTCACATTATATGATTACTGCGGCGACCCCACCGCCACTCAAATCACTTAATGCACTATTATTGAGGCCAGGCGCTCGCCTCCGTTAGCCAAATGACTGTTGATATTTGCTTTTAATTTAAGCAATCCACTACAAGACTCATTAACATGCTGCTAGATTAACTGCCTCCAAGCTGAGGTTATCCGCCTCTTAATGCCCTTTCCATGGGAGATAATCCCTGCTAACTTGGATTGGAGGCTACAATGAGATCAGCAGCGAGTATGAAGAGATGAAGGAGAACCCGTCTGATCGGATCGCAGCGCTCCAACAATCACCACGCTCCTCCTCCTCCTCCTCCCTCTGCTCCTCCGCCCCCGCAATTTACTTAATTTATAGGTGTTAGTGGCCGACAGCGAGACAAGGACCCTGAAGGCACCACTGAGCCTGCACACAGACAGACAGATAGACAGACAGAATATTCACCCAACAAACATCACAGAGAAATATTTGACTCCTACATACCTTTACCACATTCAGATATTCTGACTTCAGTCAGGTTTGAGTGCAGGACTGATGCTTGTATTTGAGTATCATCACAGTTTGGTGTCAGTACTTTTACTGCCCTGAACAATCTGCTCTCACTCTGAAGTCATCAAAATCCAGCACTTGGTCAGTGACTTCTGGCGCCAGACACTGACGAAAAAAGCCGTCCTTTAATGTCGGCATGATACCCAGCTGATACCCAGGGTGTGGGCGTCAGGAGGAAACATGGAGGGACAAGGACGAAAGTTCAGGCAGCGAAAGTCCAAGTAGGGATGGTGGGAGGAGGGGTGGATGGGTCCAACACCAGACTGTCACCCAGGAGGCCGCTGTTCACTTCCTGTAAGATTGTAAAGCCAAACCCTGTTCTTTGTGTTGTTTGTGTTGGCTAAACGTAACCATGTGTGTGTGTTGGCTAAACGTAACCATGTGTGTGTGTTGGCTAAACGTAACCACGTGTGTGTGTTGGCTAAATGTAACCACGTGTGTGTGTTGGCTAAATGTAACTACGTGTGTGTGTTGGCTAAACGTAACCACGTGTGTGTGTTGGCTAAACGTAACCACGTGTGTGTGTTGGCTAAATGTAACTACGTGTGTGTGTTGGCTAAACGTAACCACGTGTGTGTGTGTGTTGTGGCTAAACGTAACCACGTGTGTGTGTTGGCTAAACGTAACCACGTGTGTGTGTTGGCTAAATGTAACCATGTGTGTGTGTTGGCTAAACGTAACCATGTGTGTGTGTTGGCTAAACGTAACCACGTGTGTGTGTTGGCTAAACGTAACCACGTGTGTGTGTTGGCTAAATGTAACTACGTGTGTGTGTTGGCTAAACGTAACCACGTGTGTGTGTGTGTTGTGGCTAAATGTAACTACGTGTGTGTGTTGGCTAAATGTAACTACGTGTGTGTGTTGTGGCTAAATGTAACTACGTGTGTGTGTTGGCTAAATGTAACTACGTGTGTGTGTGTGTTGTGGCTAAACGTAACCACGTGTGTGTGTTGGCTAAACGTAACCACGTGTGTGTGTTGGCTAAATGTAACCGTGTGTGTGTTGGCTAAACGTAACCATGTGTGTGTGTTGGCTAAACGTAACCACGTGTGTGTGTTGGCTAAACGTAACCGCGTGTGTGTGTTGGCTAAATGTAACTACGTGTGTGTGTTGGCTAAACGTAACCACGTGTGTGTGTGTTGTGTGTAAATATTACTACGTGTGTGTGTTGGCTAAATGTAACTACGTGTGTGTGTGTGAGTTGGCTAAATGTAACCACGTGTGTGTGCTGGCTAAACGTAACTACGTGTGTGTGTTGGCTAAACGTAACCACGTGTGTGTGTGTGTGTTGGCTAAATGTAACCACGTGTGTGTGTGTGTGTGTTGGCTAAACGTAACCACGTGTGTGTGTGTGTGTGTTGGCTAAATGTAACTACGTGTGTGTGTTGGCTAAATGTAACTACGTGTGTGTGTTGGCTAAACGTAACCACATGTGTGTGTGTGTGTTGGCTAAATGTAACCATGTGTGTGTGTGTTGGCTAAACGTAACCACGTGTGTGTGTGTGTTGTGGCTAAATGTAACTACGTGTGTGTGTTGGCTAAATGTAACTACGTGTGTGTGTGTGTTGTGGCTAAATGTAACTACGTGTGTGTGTTGGCTAAATGTAACTACGTGTGTGTGTGTTGTGGCTAAACGTAACCACGTGTGTGTTGGCTAAACGTAACCACGTGTGTGTGTCGGCTAAACGTAACCACGTGTGTGTGTTGGCTAAACGTAACCACGTGTGTGTGTTGGCTAAACGTAACCACGTGTGTGTGTTGGCTAAACGTAACCACGTGTGTGTGTCGGCTAAACGTAACCACGTGTGTGTGTTGGCTAAACGTAACCACGTGTGTGTGTTGGCTAAACGTAACCACGTGTGTGTGTTGGCTAAACGTAACCACGTGTGTGTGTGTGGTGGCTAAAAGTAACCACGTGTGTGTGTGTTGGCTAAATGTAACTACGTGTGTGTGTTGGCTAAATGTAACTACGTGTGTGTGTTGGCTAAATGTAACTACGTGTGTGTGTGTGTTGTGGCTAAACGTAACCACGTGTGTGTGTTGGCTAAACGTAACCACGTGTGTGTGTTGGCTAAATGTAACCATGTGTGTGTGTTGGCTAAACGTAACCATGTGTGTGTGTTGGCTAAACGTAACCACGTGTGTGTGTTGGCTAAACGTAAACGTGTGTGTTGGCTAAATGTAACTACGTGTGTGTGTTGGCTAAACGTAACCACGTGTGTGTGTGTGTTGTGGCTAAATGTAACTACGTGTGTGTGTTGGCTAAATGTAACTACGTGTGTGTGTGTGAGTTGGCTAAATGTAACCACGTGTGTGTGCTGGCTAAACGTAACTACGTGTGTGTGTTGGCTAAACGTAACCACGTGTGTGTGTGTGTGTTGGCTAAATGTAACCACGTGTGTGTGTGTGTTGGCTAAACGTAACCACGTGTGTGTGTGTGTGTTGGCTAAATGTAACTACGTGTGTGTGTTGGCTAAATGTAACTACGTGTGTGTGTTGGCTAAACGTAACCACATGTGTGTGTGTGTGTTGGCTAAATGTAACCACGTGTGTGTGTGTGTTGGCTAAACGTAACCACGTGTGTGTGTGTGTGTTGGCTAAACGTAACCACGTGTGTGTTGTCTAAATGTAACAACATTTGTGTGTGTGTGTCGGCTAAATGTAACTACGTGTGTGTGTTGGCTAAATGTAACTACGTGTGTGTGTGTGTTGTGGCTAAATGTAACTACGTGTGTGTGTTGGCTAAATGTAACTACGTGTGTGTGTGTGTTGGCTAAATGTAACCACGTGTGTGTGTTGGCTAAACGTAACTACGTGTGTGTGTTGGCTAAACGTAACCACGTGTGTGTGTGTGTTGGCTAAATGTAACCACGTGTGTGTGTGTTGTCTAAACGTAACCACGTGTGTGTGTGTGTTGGCTAAATGTAACTACGTGTGTGTGTTGGCTAAATGTAACTACGTGTGTGTGTTGGCTAAACGTAACCACATGTGTGTGTGTGTGTTGGCTAAATGTAACCATGTGTGTGTGTGTTGGCTAAACGTAACCACGTGTGTGTGTGTGTGTTGGCTAAATGTAACCACGTGTGTGTGTGTGTGTTGGCTAAATGTAACCACATGTGTGTGTGTTGGCTAAATGTAACCACGTGTGTGTGTGTGTGTTGGCTAAACGTAACCACGTGTGTGTGTGTGCTGGCTAAATGTAACCGTGTGTGTGTGTGTGTTGGCTAAACGTAACCACGTGTGTGTGTGTGTTGGCTAAACGTAACCGTGTGTGTGTGTGTGTTGGCTAAACGTAACCACGTGTGTGTGTGTGTTGGCTAAACGTAACCACGTGTGTGTGTTGGCTAAACGTAACCACGTGTGTGTGTGTGTGTTGGCTAAACATAACCACGTGTGTGTGTGTGCTGGCTAAATGTAACCACGCGTGTGTGTGTTGGCTAAATGTAACCACGTGTGTGTGTGTTGGCTAAACGTAACCGTGTGTGCGTGTGTGTTGGCTGAACGTAACCATGTGTGTGTGTTGGCTAAACGTAACCACGTGTGTGTGTTGGCTAAATGTAACTACGTGTGTGTGTTGGCTAAATGTAACTACGTGTGTGTGTTGGCTAAATGTAACCATGTGTGTGTGTGTTGGCTAAACGTAACCACGTGTGTGTGTGTGTGTGTGTGTTGGCTAAATGTAACCACATGTGTGTGTGTTGGCTAAATGTAACCACGTGTGTGTGTGTTGGCTAAACGTAACCGTGTGTGTGTGTGTGTGTGTGTGTGTGTGTTGGCTAAACGTAACCACGTGTGTGTGTGTGTTGGCTAAACGTAACCACGTGTGTGTGTGTTGGCTAAATATAACCACGTGTGTGTGTGTTGGCTAAATGTAACCACGTGTGTGTGTGTGTTGGCTAAACGTAACCGTGTGTGCGTGTGTGTTGGCTAAACGTAACCATGTGTGTGTGTTGGCTAAACGTAACCACATGTGTGTGTGTTGGCTAAACGTAACCATGTGTGTGTGTGTGTTGGCTAAACGTAACCACGTGTGTGTGTGTTGGCTAAATGTAACCATGTGTGTGTGTTGGCTAAACGTAACCACGTGTGTGTGTGTTGGCTAAATGTAACTTGAGCTTTAACCCTCTGAAGCCTGGAGCTACATCACTTCCTGTGCTGCTTTCAGACGTATTTAACCCTTTAAGGCTGATTGGTGCTCTTTTTCTGGGTCTTTTCCAGGGACAGTTGCTGGGAAACAGGAAGAGGAGAAGTGCTGATAAATCTTACTGGCTTGTGGATTATTTAATTTCTATTGAGAGACTGGAGTCTGGTTTCACCTCACACCAGGAATCAGCTACTTTACACCTCCTCCTCCTCCTCCTCCAGCAGATTAGGGGTGGGATTATTTACAGCCTCAAGGAAACACACACACACACAGAGTCCTGCTGGGTGGGATGAGGATGATGATGTTGATGATGAAGACGAGGAGCAGGTCGTGGTACTGTCACCACGGTAACAGCAGATGTCTCCTCCTCTTCCTCCATCTGCTGCGACTTTCAGTGACAAGTTAAATCACTTTTATTAACCCTAAGTCCATGAGGACCCCACGACTCACAGCTCCATCATTCACCAGAGAACATCAGGACTGGCTGAGCAGGTTCACACTGAGCACATGTGACAGGCGTGAATGAGTCTGGAGACGCCATGGTGAACGTTACGCTGCCTGTGACATCATCTAGCATGTCTGGTGGTGGGTCAGTGATGGTCTGAGGAGGCAGATCCTTGGAGGGTCACACAGACCTCCATGTCAGCGCCAACGGTACCCTGACTGCTGTTAGGTACCAGGATGAAATCCTGCGATTGTCAGAACTTATGCTGGTGCAGAGGGTCCTGGGTTCCTCCTGGTGCAGAGGGCCCTGGGTGCCTCCTGGTGCAGAGGGCCCTGGGTTCCTCCTGGTGCAGAGGGCCCTGGGTTCCTCCTGGTGCAGAGGGCCCTGGGTTCCTCCTGGTGCAGAGGGCCCTGGGTTCCTCCTGGTGCAGAGGGCCCTGGGTTCCTCCTGGTGCAGAGGGTCCTGGGTTCCTCCTGGTGCAGAGGGCCCTGGGTTCCTCCTGGTGCAGAGGGCCCATCGTCGTCTTTCAGTCTTTGTTTTTAATTCTAATTTAATTTTTTTTTAATTAAACTGATTTCTCTCTCTTTCTTTTCCTATGATCTATTCTTAGTCTTGTTTTTGCTAATACACACACACACACACACACACACACACACACACACACACACACACACACAGAAGTGTGTCACAACTGATGAGCTCATTAGTGGCACAATTTAAATGCACCTCAGTGAAAACAAATCTTAAGGGTGGCTGTAACCTGACAGTGAACTTATCTACGAGACACAGAGAGACGTCTGCAGCAGGAAATGGTTTCAGTCAGAGTTTTCCTGTGATGTCAGGTGGTGTCAGCCATGTTGGACAGGTCGTTCTGCTGGATGATGGCAGTTTAACCCCTTGATGCTGTAAACGTGTCCCGCAGCCTCCAACACGTTCCTGCTGTTTCCTGAAAGTGTGTGTGTGAGCAGCAGCTGAAGGATTAGGGTCAGAAAGAGAGAAGAGGAGGAGGAGGAGGAGGAGGAGGAAGAGGAGGAGGAGGTGCTGAAGGGTCAGGAGGGTTTCAGGGTCAGAGCCAAAGGTTGGAGGTTTCAGCTCGGGAAAGTGTCTCCATCCAGCAGCAGCCGTGACACCACTGAGAAAGTTCACGTAAAGATTTTAATGTTTAATAACGAGTGGCTCGTCAGCGCTGCAGAGGAGGGCTCTGATTGGTTGATAAAGGAAACTGTGTGTGAGTTGTAGCTGTGCTTTTGGGTGGAGGTTGTAAATTAGCATCATGTAGCTTAGCGGGTGGAGCAGGACGCGTGTCGAGGCGACGCCTGCTGTACTGTATTAAATATTTAATCATTAGCCATTAATGACAGCCTGCAGCTTTCTCTGCTTGTTTGTCTGGCGTGGCCTCGGCAGCAGGATGTAAATGAGGTGGTGGTGGTGTCGGGGGGTGGAGCGGGGGGTGTATAAGTGTATATGGTCCAGACTTCCAGACAGTCTAATTTAAAAACTGTAATCCCGACACACCCGTTGTTTACACGGCTGAATGAGGTTAATCTAGACACATATTTGCATAAATGTGCATTTATGAATAATTAGTGGGCCACTGGGGCCGGAGGTGGAGACGGGTGGAGGGGGGGTGGAGGTGGACGCGTGGCCAGACTATTGTTGCCGTTGTCAGCTGTAAACAATAGAGCAGCAACAACAATGAACAACAAAACCGGCGGGAGGCTGCAGCCGTCTGTCTCAATTACTGCTATCGCTTACAGCCGGGCGGGCAGCGACCTGCGCCGACACCACCGCCACCCTCTGCTCTGACACCACCCTCTGCACTGACACCACCCTCTGCTCTGACACCACCCTCTGCTCTGACACCACCCGCCTGTTTCTTCAGGAAGTTTCACATTAAACTGGTTTCCATGGAAACAAATGAAAGGTGACAGATGATCAGCAGGAATGTGGAGTTGACAGAGGTGGATTAAAAACACCTGAATGCTCCTTTAAACTGCTGCTGTCCTCAAGGAGGAGCGGCGGCATCATGCTGGAGATTTACACATTATTTATATTTATTCATAGACTCATACGAGAGAACAGAGAGAATAAATCATTAAAGCTAACAGGCACGTTTGTGTGAATCAACATGTGGTGATGTGGTTGTCGGGTGTAGCTTGGTAGAAATAAAATAGTTCCTACATGAAGCTCCATCATCACAGCGTGTGACGACACGTTCTGTCGCTCTGTCGTGTGACAGAGTTTTGTAAAGGACAAACTGTGGCCCAGCCTTTCCATGACTCAGCTCATACTCCACCTGTTGGAGTTTGTGTGTTATAAAGAAACATGTTGCTCAGCTCAGATTGTTTCCTCATGAAGCGCATTATTGGATCAATCACTAAATAACCAGGGGCAGACAAAATAAGATTAGTCTTCTTTCTGCTCCCTTTCATTCTAGATCAGAGAATGTTTGTATTTATATTAAATTGTTTTGTTTTATTTGATAAATGAATGAAATAAAGAATAAGAATAAGAATAAGAACCATCCAGTAAAGGATTAATTTAACCAAACCACAGCTGGTGATTCCTGGAATTGAAACAGAGCATCCATTATTATTATTATTATTATTATTATTATTATTATTAATGTTATTGTTGTTGTTATCATTATTATTATTATTATTATTATTATTATTAATGTTGTTGTTGTCGTTATTATTATTATTATTATTATTATTATTATTAATGTTATTGTTGTTGTTATCATTATCAATCAATCAATCAATCAATTTTATTTATAAAGCCCAATATCACAAATCACAATTTGCCTCACAGGGCTTTACAGCATACGACATCCCTCTGTCCTTAGGACCCTCACAGCTGATCAGGAAAAACACCCCAAAAAACCCTTTAACGGGGAAAAAACGGTAGAAACCTCAGGAAGAGCAACTGAGGAGGGATCCCTCTTCCAGGACGGACAGACGTGCAATAGATGTCGTACAGAACAGATCAACATGATAAATTAACAGTAATCCACATGACACAAGACAGAGAGAGAGAGAGAGAGAGAGAGAGAGAGAGAGAGAGAGAGAGAGAGATGCAGGTAATGACAGTAGCTTACAACAACATTAATGAAAGTAATAATATTATAGTTATAGTTCTGGCTACTGTGGTACAATATGTTGAAAGTATGTATTAATACCTGGCAGTATACATGTGTGACAATAGTCATATGTGTATAATAACAGTAGAAGTATGACTAATGACTAATGATGGCAGCAGCAGCAGGAGGCATCTGGCAGGACCACGCAGCAGCACAACCACACACGTCACGCTGTCCAGGCACCGCTGTGATATGAGTTAATCTGAGAGACAGTGGAGCACAAAGGCTCCGGAGAAGAAGCCGAGTTAGTGACATCCAGAATGGCCGAGTTAGCAAGATGCAGTAATAGAATACGAGAGAGAGAGAGAGAGAGAAGGAGAGAAGGTGCCCGGTGTATTATAGGGGGGTCCTCCGGCAGACTAGGCCTAAGTCAGCCTAACTAGGGGCTGGTACAGGACAAGCCTGAGCCAGCCCTAACTATAAGCTTTATCAAAGAGGAAAGTCTTAAGTCTAGTCTTAAATGTGGAGACGGTGTCTGCCTCTCGGACCGTAACAGGAAGATGATTCCACAGGAGAGGAGCCTGATAGCTGAAGGCTCTGGCTCCTGATCTACTTTTGGAGACTTTAGGGACCACGAGTAACCCTGCGTTCTCAGAGCGCAGTGTTCTGGTGGGATAATATGGCACTATGAGCTCTCTAAGATATGATAGAGCTTGACCATTTAGAACTTTATAAGTTAACAGTAGGATTTTAAATTCAATTCTGGATTTTACAGGGAGCCAGTGCAGAGAAGCTAAAACAGGAGAAATATGATCTTGTTTCTTAGTTCCTGTTAGTACACGTGCTGCTGCATTCTGAATTAGCTGGAGAGTTTTTAAGGACTTACTAGAGCTACCTGATAATAGAGAGTTACAGTAATCCAGGCTTGGGGTAACAAAAGCGTGGACCAATTTTTCTGCATCTTTTCGGGTCAGGATAGGCCTAATTTTCACAATATTACGCAGATGAAAAAATGCAGTCCGTGAGGTTTGTTTTAAATGAGAATTAAAAGACAAATCTTGATCAAATATTACTCTGAGGTTTCTTACGGTAGTGCTAGAGGCCAGAGCAATGCCATCTAGAGAAACTATGTCATCAGATAAAGAGTCTCTGAGTTGTTTGTGGCCAAGAACAATAACTTCAGTTTTGTCTGAATTTAACATAAGGAAATTGGTGCTCATCCAAGTTTTTATGTCCTTAAGGCAGTTATGGAGTTTAGTTAATTGATTACTTTCTTCTGGCTTCATTGATAAATACAACTGAGTATCATCCGCATAACAATGGAAATTTATAGAGTGATTTCTAATGATGTTACCTAAAGGAAGCATATATAGAGTAAACAGGATTGGTCCCATCACAGAACCTTGCGGAACTCCAAAGCAAACTTTGGTACGTAAGGATGATTCATTATGAACGTGAACAAACTGAAAACGATCAGATAAATAAGATTTAAACCAGCTCAGTGCAGAACCTTTTAGGCCAATTAAGTGTTCCAGTCTCTACAGTAGAATTTGATGGTCAACTGTGTCAAACGCCGCACTAAGATCTAATAAAACAAGTACAGAGACAAGTCCTTTGTCTGAAGCAATCAGAAGGTCATTTGTAATTTTAACTAGAGCTGTCTCAGTGCTATGATGCACTCTAAATCCTGACTGAAATTCCTCAAATAGATTATTATCATGGAGAAAATCACACAGCTGGTCTGCAACTACTTTCTCAAGGATCTTTGACATAAAGGGAAGATTAGATATTGGTCTATAGTTGGCTAACATCTCTGGATCCAGGGTGGGCTTTTTTAGTAGAGGTTTAATTACAGCTACCTTAAAAGACTGTGGTACATAGCCTGTTAATAAGGATATATTGATCATATCTAATATATGAGTGTTAACTAAAGGATTATTATTATTATTATTATTATTATTATTATTATTGTTATTATTAATGCTGTTATTATTATTATTATTATTAATGTTATTATTATTATTATTATTATTATTATTGTTGTTGTTATTGTTATTATTGTTATTATTATTTTGGGGTGCATGGTGAGAAACAGATTTTTCCTCCCAGGGGGGGCCCCACAGCAGGGGAGAGGTTCAGATCTGGGTGTAGATGTGATAACATTTCTAAGAAGCAGCACAGTGCCTGTCAGGATGGCACCAAGATGAGTATCATCTGTAAAGAATATTGGCATCACAGTGTTTGACACTGCTGCAAAATCCTTTATGTGAGTGAGAAACATGAGGGGTCCTAAAACAGAGCCTTGTGGTTCCCCACACTGTGTCACAGCTCCCTCAGACTCTACATGAACATGAACACACTGCTGATTGTAACGGAGCCATGAAATCTGTCCCTGTGCAGCTTTGTCAAATGTCATGGCCGACAGCAGGAAACGCTTCGGAGAGACCCAAGAAAATACCACATGTAAACTCTTTATTTTCTGAGGCAGTGCGGACCTGATCGACCAGTTACCAAATTCCTTCAGCGTTACTGTAAAATAATCCGTAGATAAGAATTCCCTGCCCGTGAACAGCAGGTTGACCTCATGAAGCATTGGCTGCAGAATCTGAATTGAAACAGGTGTCATTGGGTGTGGTTACATGATGGCTTCTCATTCAGAATGAAATAAATCTTAATGAAATCATACTCGTCTATACTTGTCGTCCTCCACTTCTCCGGGTCCAGGTCGCAGGGGCAGCAGCCTCAGCAAAGAAGCCCAGACAGTCCTCTCCCCAGCCACTTCCATCAGGGAACCCCGAGGCGTTCCCAGGCCAGCCAGGCACTGTAATCCCTCCAGCGTGTCCTGGGGCGGCCCCGAGGTCTCCTCCCTGTTGGACATGCCCGGAATACCTCCCAAGGGAGGCGTCCAAAAGGCATCCTTACCAGATGCCCGAACCACCTCAACTGGCTCCTCTCGATGTGGAGGAGCAGCAGCTCTACTCCGAGTCCCTCCCGGATGTCTGAGCTCCTCACCCTATCCCTAAAGCTGAGCCCAGCCACCCTGCGGAGGAAACTCATTTCGGCCACTTGTACTCGCGATCTCATTCTTTCGGTCACTACCCAGAGCTCGTGACCATAGGTGGGGCTTGGAACGTAGATCGACCGGTAAATCGAAAGCTTAGCTTACTGGCTAAGCGCCCTCTTCACCACAACGGACCGGTTAAGCGCCTGTATCACTGCTGACGCCTCCCCACTCCGCCTGTCAATCTCCCGCTCCATCCTACCCTCACTCGTGAACAAGACCCCGAGATACTTAAACTCCTCCACCTGAGGAAGGACCTCCCCCCCGACCTGGAGTGGGCAATCCACCCTTTTCCGGCTGAGGACCATGGCCTCGGACTTGGAGGTGCTGATTTTCATCCCAGCCGCTTCACACTGAATGAAATCATTCAGAATTAAAGTCTTTCCAGGTAGTTTACATGGGAAATATTCATTCTGAATGAGGGTTTACATGGGAGATCAGTCTAATCACCTTTATTCGGGTCCGCGCAAGGTTTGGGGCAGGGAAGGTTTCTGATTGGATAGGGGGTGGGGCGGATGTTACGTGTTGTTATGTTTGTATGTTTACCGGAAGAAAACACTGTAGTCCTCGCTCCGGATAACAAGATGCTTGACGCCGCCGTTCTTAGTGCCTTGTTCAGGCTTGTTTTGCTTATATTCTTGAAGCAACAGTACGACAACAACCTTGTTCTGCTAATGCTTCGTCTGTTGAGGAGGAGAAGGGAGGCAGAAGGTCGAAGAAGGGAGATAGATGACCATGCTGTGGCGAATAGAAACCAGTGAGTGCAACGAGTCCGACTGCTCTATCTCAGCCCGTTGCTATGCATGCTATATACGTCATGGCGCCAGAAGGGCAAGGAAACGAGCATGTGCAGAAAGACCGGAATGGCTGGAATCGGGTAGGAGGTGTATACAGGACAGAAAAATTCTTCCATTCGGGTTCTGAAAAGGAATATTCCACCCCTGTGCACCCGATTAGATTTTCTTTCAGGTTGGCTGTCTTTATTCGGGATGAGGTGTTTACAAGGTTGTCACAGTTGTGTCACAGTGATGTCACAGTGACGTCACAGAGGAGGAGCTGTGACAGGCCTCATTAATATTCATGTGACTTATTCATGTTCAGGGTGAAACAGCTTTACATCTGTTCATTAGCTCATTATTAAACTCATTATTCATTAGCTCACGTCTGTGAGCTGAGGAGAGCTGATATATTGATCACTGATTATGACTGTAGTTGCCATAGAAACAACAGGTGGTCAGTGTGTGTGTGTGTGTGTGTGTGTGTGTGTGTGTGAAGCACCTGTCAGATCTTTACATGCAGAGATGTATCTGTACATGTTAATATGTGTCAGAGCTCCTGATCTGATCTAAGATACACAAGTGTTTGTTTGAATGTGAGAACAGCCTGTTTTCTCTCCAACAGTTACACTGTATGAAAGAATGAGTGAATGAATGAGTGAACAGACCAGCTGTTGGTTCTTTATATGAAACGTCTTTTATTCCCTGAGGAGTCATTGAGAGAAACAGTCGTCTCTCCAGGGAAACACGCCTCCTCTATTCTCTGTCCAGAGAATCAATGACCAGTCGTCAGGTCAGCGGAGTTCAACCGGCTGCCGCTGCGCAAAGACTACGCCAGTAAACTCTAACAGAGACCACGCCATCAGACTCTAACAGAGACCACGCCATCAGACTCTAACAGAGACCACGCCATCAGACTCTAACAGAGACCACACCATCGAACTCTAACAGAGATCACGCCATCGAACTCTAACAGAGACCACGCCATCAAACTCTGACAGAGACCACGCCATCGAACTCTAACAGAGACCATGCCATCAGACTCTAACAGAGATCACGCCATCGAACTCTAACAGAGACCACGCCATCAAACTCTGACAGAGACCACGCCATCGAACTCTAACAGAGACCACGCCATCGCACTCTAACAGAGACCATGCCATCAGACTCTAACAGAGACCACGCCATCGCACTCTAACAGAGACCACGCCATCAGACTCGAACAGAGACCATGCCATCGAACTCTAAAAGAGACCACGCCATCAAACTCTGACAGAGACCATGCCATCAGACTCTAACAGAGACCACGCCATCGCACTCTAACAGAGACCATGCCATCAGACTGTAACAGAGACCACGCCATCGCACTCTAACAGAGACCACGCCATCAGACTCGAACAGAGACCATGCCATCGAACTCTAAAAGAGACCACGCCATCAAACTCTAACAGACACCACGCCATCAAACTCTAACAGAGACCATGCCATCAAACTCTAACAGAGACCACGCCATCAGACTCTAACAGAGACCACGCCATCAAACTCTAACAGAGACCACGCCATCAAACTCTAACAGAGACCACGCCATCAAACTCTAACAGACACCACGCCATCAAACTCTAACAGAGACCACGCCATCAAACTCTAACAGACACCACGCCATCAAACTCTAACAGAGACCACGCCATCAAACTCTAACAGAGACCACGCCATCAAACTCTAACAGAGACCACGCCATCGAACTCTAACAGACACCATGCCATCGAACTCTAACAGAGACCATGCCATCAGACTCTAACAGAGACCACGCCATCGCACTCTAAAAGAGACCATGCCATCAAACTCTAACAGAGACCATGCCATCAAACTCTAAAAGAGACCACACCATCAAACTCTAACAGACACCATGCCATCGAACTCTAACAGAGACCATGCCATCAGACTCTGACAGAGACCACGCCATCGCACTCTAAAAGAGACCATGCCATCAAACTCTA
>NC_064767.1:485000-492500 GCF_011397635.1 Epinephelus fuscoguttatus
AACACACACACATGGTTACATTTAGCCAAAACACACACGTGGTTACGTTTAGCCAACACACACACACGTGTTTAGGTTTAGCCAACACACACACGTGGATACATTTAGCCAACACACACGTGGTTAGGTTTAGCCAACACAAACACATTGTTACGTTTAGCCAACACACACATGTGGTTACGTTTAGCCAACACACACACGTGATCACGTTTAGCCAACACACACGTGGTCATTTTGCCAACACACACACGTGATCACGTTTAGCCAACATACACATGTGGTTAGGTTTAGCCAACACACACACATCGTTTCGTTTAGCCAACACACACACGTGGTTACGTTTAGCCAACACACATGTGGTTAGGTTTAGCCAACACAAACACATCGTTACGTTTAGCCAACACACACACGTGGTTACGTTTAGCCAACACACACACGTGGTTACGTTTAGCCAACACACACATGTGGTTACGTTTAGCCAACACACACACGTGATCACGTTTAGCCAACACACACGTGGTTACGTTTAGCCAACACACGCACGTGATCACGTTTAGCCAACACACACATGTGGTTCATTTAGCCAACACACACACGTGATCACGTTTAGCCAACACACACATGTGGTTACGTTTAGCCAACACACACACACATCGTTACATTTAGCCAACACACACATATGATCACGTTTAGCCAACACAAACATGTGGTTAGGTTTAGCCAACACACACACACATCGTTACGTTTAGCCAACACACACACGTGGTTATGTTTAGCCAACACACACACGTGGTTACGTTTAGCCAACACACACACACACACGTGGTTACGTTTAGCCAACACAGACACACACACGTGGTTACGTTTAGCCAACACACACACGTGGTTACGTTTAGCCAACACACACATATGGTTGCATTTAGCCAGCACACACACACATGTGGTTACGTTTAGCCAACACACACACGTGGTTACGTTTAGCCGACACACACACACACGTGGTTATATTTAGCCAACACACACACACACACACACACACACACACACACACGGTTACGTTTAGCCAACACACACACACGTGGTTACGTTTAGCCGACACACACACACGTGGTTACGTTTAGCCAACACACACACGTGGTTTCATTTAGCCAACACACACATGTGGTTACGTTTAGCCAACACACACACACGTGGTTACGTTTAGCCAACACACACACGTGGTTACGTTTAGCCAACACACACACACGTAGTTACATTTAGCCAACACACACACACACACGTGGTTACATTTAGCCAACACACACACGTGGTTACGTTTAGCCAACTCACACACGTGGTTGGGTTTAGGAAAAAAGAACAGGGTTTGGCTTTACAATCTTACAGGATGAGTTTCTGCTCATAATTTGATTTAATTTAAATTGTGTGTGTGTGTGTGTGTGTGTGTGTGTGTGTGTGTGTTGCGTTGACAGAATCAGTGGAGATCATCAGCTGACAGAAAATCAGCTGTTACACAAAATCAAGTCAGTTTGTAAAATTAGGGCCAAGTTGGTGTTTAATCCCTCAGGATTGACTGCAGGCTGGCAGGCAGTGTGTGTGTGTGTGTGTGTGTGTGTGTGTGTGTGTGTGTGTGTAAGAAGGTAAAAATGGTCAACTGGTTTTAAAAAGCAATTAGAGGAATCTGCTTATCAGAGATAATTAAAGTAAATTCAGACTCCTCTTTAATCTGCCTTTTTATTTTCATTTATTTGTTTATTGTGATGACGTCACTGCTGTGCTCCGAGTCCGACCCCAGTGAAACAGAGATTAAAGATTAGAGACAGGAATCACTTAAATGGGCACAAAATAACCCTCTGCACTATTATTGTTATTATTATTATTATTATTATTATTATTATTATTATTATTATTAATATTATTATTCTTGATGATGGTTGTTATGTTAGGGGACTGTTGGTTAGTCATAAGAGAGGAGCAGGTGGTTTAAAGATAGAGAGACATGTCAAATCATTTTTGTAAAACTGAGGAGGACTCATGTTTTATATTTCAATGGTTGTATTTTGTTTTTATTTTACTTCAGATTTTTTCAGAGACATGTCTTTAGACCTGCCCAGAGGAAGTCGTCACAATAAACAAATAAATATGATGAAAAGAACCGCGTGCAGGTTTGGAGGCAGACTTTATTTAAATATATCATTTATCAACCAGAAACTGTAGATCAAATAATAATAATAATAATAATGATAATAATAATAATAATAATGATAAAAATAATAATGATAATAATAATGATGATAAAAATAATAATAATAATAATAATAATAATAATAATAATAATAATAATAATAATAATGGGGGGCGGCACGGTGGTGTGGTGGTTAGCACTCTCGCCTCACAGCCGGGCGTGGGAGCCCTTCTGTGCGGAGTTTGCATGTTCTCCCCGTGTCAGCGTGGGTTTCCTCCAGGTGCTCTGACATGTTCTCCCCGTGTCAGCGTGGGTTTCCTCCAGGTGCTCTGACATGTTCTCCCCGTGTCAGCGTGGGTTTCCTCCAGGTGCTCTGACATGTTCTCCCTGTGTCAGCGTGGGTTTCCTCCAGGTGCTCTGACATGTTCTCCCTGTGTCAGCGTGGGTTTCCTCCAGGTGCTCTGACATGTTCTCCCTGTGTCAGCGTGGGTTTCCTCCAGGTGCTCTGACATGTTCTCCCTGTGTCAGCGTGGGTTTCCTCCAGGTGCTCCAGCTTCCTCCCACAGTCCAAAGACATGCAGGTTAATTGGTGACTCTAAATTGTCCGTAGGTGTGAATGTGAGTGTGAATGGTTGTCTGTCTCTATGTGTCAGCCCTGTGATAGTCTGGCGACCTGTCCAGGGTGAACCCTGCCTCTCACCCAGTGTCAGCTGGGATAGGCTCCACCCCCTGTGACCCTCAAGAGGATGAAGCGGTTAGAAGATGAATGAATGAATTAATGAATGAATAATAATAATGATGATGATAATAATGATAATAATGATGATAATGATAATAATAATGATAATGATGATACTAATAATAATAATAATAATAATGATGATGATAATAATAATAATAGGTTTGATAATAATCTTAAAACATGGTAAACAAGGTAAATGTTTCTAAAGTCAACATGCTGTACAAACTCTTTAAATTTCTAGTAGAATGTGTGGTAGAATCTTTATTTCGAACATAAATCATAATAGAACAAAATGTAGGTGATCAATAAGGTAATCAGTCATACAAAATCAAAATCAACAACAATCATAGTAACAGAGGTAAATATTTAGCGTTCGAAAAGGAGTAGGTAGAAGTTATGCACTTGTCTTGACCTACCCCTTATTTCAAGTAATTTTGCTACAATTAAATGTAGATTCAGAGATGCATATTAGCATGCATACATACATAATCAAAGGAATACAATCACAAATTCAAGCTGGAATACTTCTGGTTCTGACTACATGTAAGTGATATGAGAAAACCTAGTTGTAATGTGGATTGGATACCCATGGAAGGAAGGTACTTACTATCGCAGCTGTGCTTTATATTCATGCAATCTACTGTTTTTGAACAATCTTTTAAATTTGTTTAAAGTGCGGCTGTTTTTCATTTCATTTGTACATTCATTCCATGTTTTGACTCCTTTGACTGTGATGCTGTGATATTTGGAATTGGTTCTTACCAAGAGTTTATTGAACATGTCGGATCCTCTCAAGTTATGGTGCTTGTCTCTAGCTTTGAACAAACTCTGAATATTTTGTGGCAATGACTGATTTTTAGCTTTATACATAATCTGTGCAGTTTTGAGGTCGACTAAATCCTTAAATTTGAGTGTTTTTAGTTTGATAAAGAGTGGGTGTGACAGTTCACTGTAGGTGGTTTTGTTTACTATTCTTATTGCTCTTTTTTGTAGTGTAAATATTGGTTTGGTGTTGGTACTGTACGTGTTCCCCCACACCTCCACACAATAAGTTATATGGAAGTATAAATGAGCAGTACAGAAGGTATAATGACTTTTGACACACGAGATCTTTAACTTTGTAAAGGATTGTGACTGATTTTGATATTTTATTTTTAATATAATTAATGTGTAGTTTCCAGCATAGTTTATTATCAATTATTACTCCAAGAAATTTTATTTCAGATACTCTTTCTATTTCTATACCATTTATTACGGGTTTTTTTGCTTGTGGAGGTTGCACAATTTCCAAATATTATGAATTTAGTTTTGCTTAAGTTCAGTGTTATTTTATTGTAGTTAGTTTTTTAAAAAAAATCATTTTCCACATCATCCAGAAGCCGTTCCAAGTTGTTACCACAGCACAATAAGTTGGTGTCATCTACAAATAATATTGTTTTCATTATTTTGGAGATTACACATATTTCATTGATGTACAATATAAATAGCAATGATCCCAGAACAGATCCCTGTGGAACCCCACATGTGACATCCTTCAGATTAGACTTGACGTTATAAATATGAACATATTGATTTCTGAACATATTGGCCACTTTTCAGGTAACTACTTACCCATGTTAAAGCAACCCCTCTAATTCCATATTTAAATAAGTTTTTGCTGTTTTCATTTTGTCAGGGAAAACTCCAGTTTTTAAAGATAGGTTGCAGATGTGTGTGAACGGTTTCACCACACACTCCAAAATTTGACACACAATCACACAATCAAACACACAATCCAAAATTTCTTTCTCATCTGTTCCCCTTATAAACGTTGAGTTGGTAACACTCCTGGTAGTATTTTCAAAGATTTTTTCAAAGATTTCTCCAACTTCAGTTTTTGCAATTTCTTTTGCCAAACCAGGACCAACGCTGACAAAGAAGTCATTAAAATCATCAGCAATTTGATTAATATTATTTGTAGTGGAATTATTCAGTGCCAGAAAATGATTTGGATACCCTGGTTTTCCAGTTCCACTTTTTATTAAGTTGTACTTTCCATGAATTTCTCATGTTATTTTTGTTGTCTTCCAGTAGTTCTTTTCTTTAAGAATTCTTTATATAATAGATTTTTTTCTTACACACATTTTGTAGTCCCTTGGTTAGCCATGGTTTATTAGGAGATTTATGTCTGATTACTTTGTTTACTAGTGGACAGTCTTTATTATAGAGCGATGTAGTTAGGGCCAGAAATCAGCACAATGACCCAATATATCAGGCAGAAACTTTAAAAACAGAAATTTTCGTTTGATTTTCAAATTTCTGACGGTCCTTGAACACATCACGTGTGACCAACATTTCCTTTAGAAAAAAAAATTAAATAACAAAACAAACCTGATGTAAAAATATTAATATTTCATCCAAACAAAAAGCTAAAAACTGATTTACGGAGGAGGGAAATACAATCAATCAATCAATAAAACAAGTGCCACCTCCTCTGATAAATACACAACAGAGCTTTAAGCTGCTTCAAGAACATTTTGTTTCACCATAAATTATTATGACCATTGATGTAAAACAATAATTAATATGTCTGTGCGTGAAAAGATTTACTGCAACTTCAAGATGCAACAAGTGAATCTGAAAATGTGAATCTGCTCCTTAATATAATATAATATAATATAATATTAATTAAATTAATTAAAAAACATAATCTTAATAATGTTTGTTTTAGTAATTTATTTTAAATATAAAGCTCATTATTATTATTATTATTATTATTATTATTGTCATCATCAGCCTTCACACAGTTTGTTTATTTATCTTCATGTCTTCAGTTTATTTGATTAAAAACTATCTGTTAAAAGGAGAAAGGAGACAGCAGTTGATCAGACATTTATATTTTATTGTTATTTATTGTCCAGCTCCTGTTTTTATCTGTGTGTGTGTGTGTGTGTGTGTGTGTGTGTGTGTGTGTGATCAAACATCAACAACATAAATTAAAAAGTCTCCTCGTGTGTCGGCCGACATTAAATCCTGATCGGATTGGAGGGAAATTGGTGGCAATTAATCCTCCGGGATTGAGAGGAGGCACGCGGGACACGGGACACGCCCCCTGCGGCCGCTCTCCCCTCTGATTGGCTGCTGCTGTGATCCCCGGAGACTGAGGCCGGATAAATGGAGCCCGCCACCCGGGCCGCCCGGTCTGTCCTTCATCATCCTCATCCTCACCCTCATCATCTTCAGAGCACCATGACGGGCGGAAGGGACGAGCTGAGCGAAGAGAAGCCCAGAGTCAAGCTGCTGTCTCCGGCCTTCGGGATGGACAAGTCCCGGCTGCACGGCTCCGGGTTCCGCTCCAAAGGCTTCGCCATCACCGACCTGCTGGGTCTGGAGTCCGACCTGCAGGCCCGGCAGGTCCAGGTCCAGCAGCAGCAGCAGCAGCCCGGGGCGGCCCCGGGATCGGGCCTGTCTGCGGCGGGGACCGGACCCGGGGCGGAGCCTCACGGTGCGGGCGGCGGGCTCGGCGGGTTCTCGTTCCCGGGCGGTTCTCTGCCGCTCGGCCTCGGGTTCCTGTGCAGCCTGGCGGCGCAGCAGCCCTCCGGAGCGCCCTGCTTCCTGCCGGGACACCTGCCGCTGCTGCAGGCCCGGGCAGACAGCCACTACCTGCAGAACCTGGAGGCCCAGAGGGACGCTTACTCCGGTACGGCCCGGGTCACTCCTTTATTCTGTTGTTTCCAGGTGTTTCCAGGTGCAGCCCAACACCTGCCTGATGCTCAAACCGCTTCTCAAAACCGAGAAAAACTTTTTCAGCTTCAGTTCATTTTAATCTTTTATTTAAGTTTCGTTTATTTGCGCGTTTTTACTTTATTTGTATTAATTAATTTATTAGCTGTGGTTTGAAACATTTTCTTGTTCAGTGAGTTTAAATGAGGCCGAGCCGAGCCGTGTCTCTGATGGGTCGATCCTGTTTAGTTTAATGTCACATGTGTTTGGTTCCGACAGGCTGTAAAAACAAAAGGCTCTGATCATGTTTTAAACTTTATCTTATCAGACTTTATCATCACACACACACACACACAGAGTTGCCTTGCTCACGTTTATAACTGATAATTAAAACAGTGCGTTTACAGGCTGAATGAAAACGTCATTAAAATATCTTCAGTTAAAAAAGCAGCAGCTCCGCTCTGAGGCCGCGCTCATTGCGTTTCGTTTCGTTTCGTTTCGTTTCTACATTTGGTTCATTGCGGGAATTAATATTATTATTATTATTGTGATACTAATAATATTAATATCAATAATAATAATTCGTTTATTTATTTATTCAACTGAACTTTTCTTAACGTTTTTCTTTTTTTTTTTTTAAATCAAATGTATTCGGTGTAAAAACTGAAGTCTTTCATTTCGGATTTTTGAATTGTTGAATATTTGTTTGGGTCTTTTTCGTTTTTGTTTGTTTTTAGTTCAACTGAATCTTTTATTTCACTGTTTTTGAGCAAATTTAAAATTTTACATTTTCACTGTTTAAGTATTTTTATCTCTCGTTTCTCTGTTGACTCTGAGCCGTTATAAAACTGACCCGTCGCTTCCTGTAAAATAA
>NC_064767.1:495000-527500 GCF_011397635.1 Epinephelus fuscoguttatus
AATATCTGTGTGACTAAAACACCTCTAGTTGGTTGTGCACTTTTCCAGGTGCATTTTTAAAGTTTTAAGTGTTTTATCAGATTGTTTTTTAGGTGCAGTTTTAATTTTTGGTTATTTTGTCGTCTTGTTTTCCAGGTGTGGTTCCAGAACCGGCGTGCAAAGTGGCGAAAGCGTGAGAAGTGTTGGGGCCGCAGCAGCGTCATGGCGGAGTACGGTCTGTACGGAGCGATGGTGCGACACTCAATCCCGCTGCCCGAGTCCATCCTCAATTCCGCCAAGAACGGCATGATGGGATCGTGCGCCCCCTGGCTGCTCGGTGAGCCGCATGCACGTCAGTGCCACGCACACGCACCACACCACACATCATTACACAAGGTTTATACACACTGAGCACAACACGGACACAACACGGACACAACACAGACACAACACGGATACAACACAGATGCAACACGGACACAACACGGACACAACACAGACACAACACGGACACAACACAGACACAACACGGACACAACACAGACACAACACGGACACAACACAGATGCAACACGGACACAACAGGGACACAACATGGACACAACAGGGACACAACACGGACACAACACAGACACAACATGGACACAACACAGACACAACAGGGACACAACACGGACACAACAGGAACACAACACAGGTGTGAGTCATTTAGACATGAATGACACATGTAAACAAAGTGTTTATTCAGTACTTTCTGTTCATGTTAATAACACATGTGACGCGCGCAGACTGGACTGAATCTGTGTCTCCGTCTCTGTCCTCACAGGAATGCACAAGAAGTCTCTAGAGATGTCCAAAAAGTGTCCCAGCCCTCGGGAGTCTGACTCGACACGATCAGACTCGTTCTGCGACGCCTCAGAGCGTCGGGGTGGCGGCGAGGTGAGGGAGGAGGAGGAGGAGCTACTGGAGATGGAGGAAGACGAGGAGATGGAGGATGAGGTGGCCATTGACCTGTCCAGCTCCTCCAAACAGCAGCAGCAACAGGAGGAGGCCGGGGGCTCCATAAGGCCCGCCTCCTCACCACGGCGGCAGAGCGGCGGCGAATCAGATGAACGCAGCTGAAGGTCGGACCAATCAAATGTATACAGACTGAAGCTGTGGTGACCATCTGATGATGGCGGTGGGAGCACAGAGATCTGATTGACTCTTCTTTCAGGGACCACATGAAGAGCCAATCAGAGAACAGCCATTACATTACTTGTTGCTTTGCAATTTATCATTACGTTAAGTTTTTAGGGGGAATTTCTGAATGTGTGTTAGCATGCTAAAATATTAGCTTCAAGGTTATATTTCATTATACTGATCAAGTTTACTGGTGCCATTAAATTTAACTTTATAGTACTGCTATTTATTAGCATGCTAAAATATTAGCTTTAAGGTAATATACAAATGTTTACTAAAATGATAAAATATAACAGCGTTATTTTGACATGCTAATAAAGGTTACATGCTATAATGACAACCTTTAGGCAGTATTTTGTTATATTCATAGAGTTTAGAGGTACCATCATATGTAACATGAGAGCGCTACCATTTTGACATGCTAATAAAGCTTAGCATGCTATAATATTAGCCTTTAAGTAATATACAAATGTTTACTGGTATGATAAAAATATAACAGAGCTACTATTTTAGGATGCTCATAAAGAGTTAGCATGCTAAAGTATTAGACTTTATGTGGTATATTATGATAATAATAAGGTTTACTAGTTTCATAAAATGTAACAGTGCTACTATTTTGGCATGCTAATTAATGGTAGCATGCTAAAATAACAGCAGGGGAAATTATTTGCCATGCTTACATTTACATTGTATTAACATTCAGTAGTATGCTAAAATATTAGCCACTGGACAATATCTATGCTAACAAATATTCATTATTAGTGAATGTATTAACAGCTGGTGGATTAAATTTTAGTGCCAGTGTTAACTGCACTATGCTAAACAGTTAGCATTAAGATTATAATAGTTATCAGCATATTAAAATATTGACCTGTGGGAAAGGTTTTATCATGCTAACAAATAACAACTGGTGATTAAAAATGTATTATGAGAGTGGTAAAATGCTTGTGTGTTAATTAACATCAGTAAGCTAAACTGTTAGCCTGCGGGTAATATTTTAAAATGCTACGAATACATACTGGTAGAGTATAATATAGCTAATATTTAAACACAGGAATTTTAGCATTAGTATGCTAATATATTAGACTGTGCACAAAATTTTGAAATGCTAACAAATGTTTACAGTAACATAAAATGTAAAATCAGACAAGAACAGATTGTCTTGTAGCATGCTAGGATATTAGGATGCTAAGAAACATTTACTGGTAATTGGAAATGTAGCCTAATCTTAAAGTGCTAATTTTAGTCACAAAATAAATGTTATGTATTGTGTTAAAAAAAGTGAAACAAATTCTGTCAGTGAACTGTCTGTGCTCCTGGGATGAAACATGCTAACATGGACACTGCTGCCATCGCTACCACCACTGCCACCACTGTCGCCGCCACAGAGAAACCAACGTAGAGAAATGGGACTGAGAGTCTTTTCTAAAAGACGCGTGAACTGAAGGAGGGTGTAAATATCCTGTGTGTGTGTGTGTGTGTGTGTGTGTGTGTGTGTGTGTTTAGTATTGTACTGTGCTGAGAGTGTGTTTTATATCTGTGTTTCTCTTTTGGAAAATAAGAAGTTATTTAATGTTTTAATCCTGTTGTGTTTTATATTTTGGCTGTTGAGCACTGATGAGCCTGACTCAGGTTCTATGAATGAATGTAATCTAAAAGTAATATTTGAAAAAGTTTGTTTATCATTATTATTATTAATATTATCATATGTCTGTACAGCAGCAGGTTGGTGAATAAAAAACAAAGTATTTTTTGAATCATTGGGACTTTTTTTATTTATTTATTCGACTGAAACACTGAATGGTTTCATTTAATTTGAATTAAGAGTCAGAATTAATGAGCACTAACATTATGATAGGCCACGTGTCACAGCTTCATGTCCATAAAACACAGTTTTTAGAGAATTCCTGGAAAAAAAATACAAGAGCATAATTATGAGGCTATCTAATTTTTAAATGCAATTTCATGTTTGAAAATGCACAATCTGGGCAAAAATGTTCATGAATGACAATTAACACGAAAACGGAATTATCATTCTGCCAAAAGTTTAAAGACATTTATTGTTGAACTTTTCATTTGATGATCGTCAAACAAAATGTGAATCCTAAACTTGAATGAACTGATAAACTGGATTTTTAAATTTGAACCCAGTTATCTTTTTTCAGTTATTTTAATCCAGTGAAATGTTTTAATAGTTGATCAACAAATTGGTGCAATTATACAAACAGATTTTGTAGTTTTGTTTCATCATAAACTGTGTGCCCACAAATTTAATTGCATTGGGTTGAATTATTTTGTTTTAATTTTGGCACCCACAGACTTCCGTATCAAAAATATTCTTGAAATTGCAAATTAAAGTGTCATATGTTCAAGGATCAGTACCTCCTCATATATTATACACTTTACTATATTATACCCATATCCCACATAATCTACCATGTTATAATATATTATGTTAATAAGTTGTGATTTGTTTTTCAGTTTATTCATCATTAATCACACTCCTGTCTCTTTTATAGTTTCTATTTTGTATTTCATTCAATTTCTAGTTTTATATTCTTATTTATTTATTTTCAATTTATAATCATCTGTCTTTGTGACATTGTTTGTGCTGCTGCAACAAGAATCAATAAAGGTTTATCATTTCTTAATAACAAACGATTCATTTGAATTAATTTAATTCAAATTGTTTTTCAGTGAAAGACAACAAACAAAATCATTATCTTGAATCCAACAACAGTCCATAATTTTGACTATATATATATATATATATATATATATATATATATATATGATGACGGTGATATTTACCGCGGCGGAGAAACTCTCTCTGA
Organism: Epinephelus fuscoguttatus; assembly: GCF_011397635.1. Classification (NCBI taxonomy): domain Eukaryota; kingdom Metazoa; phylum Chordata; class Actinopteri; order Perciformes; family Serranidae; genus Epinephelus; species Epinephelus fuscoguttatus. The sequence continues at coordinate 498,996 of NC_064767.1, forward strand.
ACAAACAAAACCCCGAAACCGAGGTAAGCTACCTGCGGCTATCTGTGGCTAACGGCTAACTTTACCTTAACTCTTTGGGTTCCAGGGATTTCCGGTGTAACGACAGGAGGAGTTTGAATGGTGGAGTCAAGTTAACTGAGCACATGACAGAAAAGAGGTTGACTTTGGTTTAACAATCCTCAAATAATTTCACCAAACTTAATCGGAAAGGCTTCTAATTTTAGCATTTTGAGTTTGTTAGCTAAGTGAAGAACACTGTTTACCGCAGCGCAACACAACAACAAAGAATTTAGACTTTGAGGCGTTAAAATAAAAGTTGAACATGGTTTATGAATCTGACACCGCGATGACAACAACAGTAACAGCCCTGCTACAGTTCGGCATGTGTGTGAAGGTGCTCCCACAGGAGGAGGAGGAGGAGGAGGAGGAGGAGGTTGTTGTTTCACATCCTTTAATGCAGCAGTTTGAAGCACAGCACAGGTATACAGCAACAGTACATGAAAGTGCTCAAGTAAAGTACAAGTACTTTCAACTTGTACTTCAGAGCAAGTTACAGACAATTAACGGGACTCGACGCTTCATCGAGCAGGTGTCTGCTCACCTGTACAGGTTGCAGTTTATTAAAATGAGTGAGGTTTAGTTAGACATGTGCACCTGCTGATCGGTTAGTCTGCTGACATCATATTAAGTGAACAAAGATTATGATGGGTCATTAATAGTTCCGGTCAAAGTTGTCTAATCATTGTGTGGGTGTTTTCTCTCCAAAGATGTTTTATGTGATCATTAATATTATTGTGTTAATGTATAAAATAATATTGACTGTTTGTTGGACAGAATAAGACATCTGAAGACAAATGAAGGACATGTCTCCTGTTTTGTGACATTTAATAGATGAAATAAATGAATCTAGTGGTCAAATTAATTAATTAATAGATCCATAAATAATCAAAATAATCCACAGTGGCAGCCCCACATGAAAATGTAATAATGACAAAATCTGCTCTGTTTAATTTCACCAGCAAAGAATAAAAGGTCATTAGAGTCTGACCTGGTCTTCACACAGTCAACAGCCTCACAGGTCCACATATTTAAACAGTTTGATGATGACAACCAGCAACAGTTGCTCATCTGTGTCTGTGTCTGTTCTTTCAGGAGAAACTCAGCAGTCTGGTGGACGGTATGTGTGTCGAAGCTGTAGATAAAATCCTGAAGATGATGGAGCTGGCTGCTGTGAAGCAGGAGGAGACTCCACGAGACCTGAAGGATCCACCAGGACACCTGCAGGATCCACCAGGACACCTGAGGGAGTCTGCTGATGTCAGCAAATGTTTAATGAAGACGACAGAAGGTGAGCTGAGGACACAGGGAGCTGCGTTCATACAGGGGAGCTGCACCAGGACAGGGTTCTGTAGAAGTACTTGGGTGCTGCACTTAGAGCTTGAGAGGCAGAAATCTAGAGAAGGAAAACACCCCCTCCTCCTGCAGCTCTCCTTCCCTGTCCTAAACCCCTCCCCCCAGACACCCACGGCACATGTACATTCTCCATACAGTAACCCAGTGTTTCATATTCTCTGATTTATTCATCTTGCCACCCCAGGAGGACAGTGGGCAGCAGCTCCAGAGTTGGACTTTAAGTCGGTGGCTGTAGTGGCTCAAATTCAGCCAGCTCCCAGCTCAAACCCCCCAGCATCAGGTGTGACAGCAGGCTGGTGGCCCCCAGCAGCGTCAGGTCTAACCTGTGTAACAGCAGCAACAGAAAGTTTGCTGATCTTGCAGGGAGTTGGGGCTGTCCGGTCCCCCCGGAGCTGGGGTTTTTGCTGCCTGGATTCAGGTTTCTGCAGCCGCTGACAGGGGGTCAGTCTCATTAGCTGCTACCTGCTCTCCTCCCAGTGAGGTGTTCTGTAGCGGCGGGGAGTGAGGCGGAGGACACACTGTGATTCAAGGCTCTAGATAACGTTAGCTACATGAATGCAAACACAAAACTGCAGCCGTTAGCAGAAGGCCGAACTATTAGCATCATTTTCTCTTCGTCTCTGAAACATGTGGTCCAGAGCCTGAACACAGAGTCAGAGGGTTCAAGGTTCAGTTTACTGTCTTTCAAACATGTATAAAAACAGTGGAGTACAGGATAGCGTGCAGAATAAATAACGTTACGTCAGTTGCCGGTAGCTGAGAAGCTGCTGCACTGCTGCATGTCGCCACGTGTTGAGTTTGGGCTCCGGCTCACTGTGACCAACGTTTCTCACCATGTTCAACCAGTTGTCACATTGATCACTGATGGCGAGGCCTGTGTTTGACACCAGGTGATGTCACAGAGTGTGTTCAGTGTTTCCTGTGTGTTTCAGGTGGAGGCGGTGGTGGTGAGCGCCCCCCCACAGGACAGACCTACATCCTGGTTTATGAGGTGAGTGAGTGACTCCACAGTGACAGAGTGAAGGTCTGAATCAAGTCACCCCCTCTCACTGTTGTCTGTCCTGCAGAGCAATGCTGTCGACTCCAAGTGTCTGCTGCTGCCTCTGCAGAGCCATGCTAATGCTAACGCTGATGCTAATGGTGAGTTTTTCTGACTCCGCCCATTCAGCTAAAAACCAGTCACACGTTTTAAAACGATGATTTCAAGTTTATTTGTTTGCAGGTAAACATAGAACTGTCTCCATGGATGCACCAGGGGAAGCCTCCTCCTCCCCTCCCCCACAGGCTGATGTCCCCGACCACGAGTACGCTCGTCCGCCCTCACTGCTGTCCAGAGTCTCTGCAGCACGCCACAGGAAACAGCGCCACAGCAGGAAGAAGAGAGGAGAGCCGAGCAGGCCTCAGACTGCGACAGGAGAAGGTTGGTGTCAGTGTTCGCAGTGCGGGATGATGTTTCCAAACACAGAGCGACTCTCAGACCACCACAGGAAGTCCCACCCTGTGTGCTCTGTGTGCGGCGCTGTGTTAACTGGCATCGTGATGCTGCGTGAACACGTGATCCAAGAGCACGGGCTGCTGCCGCACGCCTGCGACTACTGCCCCAAGAGGTTCAACCACAAAGCTCACCGCGACCTGCACGTGAAGGCGCGGCACACCGGAGAGAAAACCTGCCACTGCGACATCTGCGGGAAGGGTTACTCCTGCATCAGCATGCTGAAGACGCACCGCCTCACCCACTTTGAGAAGACGTTCACCTGCGACGTCTGCGGCAAAAGCTTCTACCACAGCGGCCACCTGAAGCGCCACAAACTGGTGCACCAGGAAGTGCGTCCGTACCAGTGCTCCACCTGCGGAAAGGGCTTCACCCAGGCTGAAAACCTGCGCACACACCAGGCTGTCCACACCGGAGAGAGGCAGCTCTGCTCCATCTGCGGCAAGAGCTTCCGCTTCCTGAAGAACCACGTCATCAGCAAACATTCACACGAGCTGCCCTCCAGCGAGCTGCCGCAAAGGGACGCTGTCATCACCTGCAATGCCTGCGGTAAGAAATTCCCCACGCCGTCGCAGTATAAGATCCACAAGCGGAGCCACACTGGGGAGAAACCGTTCTCCTGTGACGTCTGTGGGAAGAGTTACCGCCTGAAGGAGCAGCTGAGGGACCACAGGTACACCCACACCGGGGAGAAACCCTACAGGTGCACCCTCTGCTCCAAAACCTTCAACCTGGCCACCAGCTTCATGAGACACCGCAGCATCCACACCGGAGAGACGCCGTACAGCTGCCTCGACTGTGGCAAACACTTCCGCCTGCTCACCTTCCTCAAGGCTCACCTGCAGACCAAAGCTCACCTGAAGCAGACACAGCAGAGGCAGACCGCCGCCTCTGACCTCTGACCTCAGGTACATATACACGTCATGGCCAAAAGTATGTGGACAGTGCAGCAGTCCCTCCACATGTGACAACAAAAGGTCGTTGTTTGTCTCCTGTCGGCAGATTAACCATCAGAGGATCATTAAAAGTCATAAAGGTGATTAAATGTACAAACACAAAGGTGGGATTAACAGTGGTGTACATCCCATAATCTGACCTGTGCTCTGCACACAAACACAAACACAGTGAGAGTCACCGCTGGATGGAGAACAGCCTCGGCTGGATTACACCGAGGAGCATCAATTATCATGTGAGCGCAGCAAAGTGGGAATTATGAGCGATTAGGATTAATGTTTGTGATGGAAACACAGCAGGCAGAGACATTACTGTGGAGAGGTCAGAGGTCACTGAACAACAACACACATCTGATCACATCAGTTATTGTTTCATCTCTCAACGGTTCCAACAAGACACCAGGAAGTCAGAGTTTCATCTTCCTGTTCTCTCTCAGTGGAGGTCAGGTGTCTTTAGTCAGGGTACCATTAGCTTAGCTTAGTTTAGTTTAGCTTAGCATAGAGACAACATGTTGTAACCATGGATGGACAACTGAGCGGTGTGTGTGAGCCCAGGGGCCCATTGTGTCATGACATGATGCCTCACTGACATCATTAAACTCTGAGAGGATAGACACTGTCAGGAGACACTCGTTCTGTTGTGTAATATATGACACTGATGTGTGTGTGTGTGTGTGTGTGTGTGTGTGAACGAGGCTGTTCTCAGTTGTCAGCCGTCTGATGTGCAGGTTTAACATCGCAGTTAAAGAAAAACAACATTAATCAGCTTCAGGTTGAAGCAGCGCTGCTTTAATCTCCTTACACAGGCTTCAGTCAGGAGACAAACAGATTTAATAAAACCAGCTGCAGCATCTCTCTGACTTATCTCTGTCTGTAATGATTTCATATCAGATCATAATGTGTGTTAGCACTGAAGACAGCTTGGAGAAAACAGTGAGTTAGGGACTGTTGGTTATTATTGGGGGAGGGATGGATGTACTTTGTATTTTTGATAAATACTCTCCGAACCCTTAAACCAGCAGACACTGTAGAAACTCCTGTGATAATGATCTGATCTGTGAGGAGGAGGATTAGCATTGTGCTTCACGATTTCCCTCCACTGACGAGATATTCCGTCAAACCGTGTTTCCACTGTTATAAGACAGGGGGAGCTGTGGCACATGTTGTGAAATAGAACATATAAAATAAAATAAAATGAAAAGTAAATGGTTTCTGAAGCCGTGGAGACGTTGATGGACTCAGACTGTGACACTTCCTGTTTTGCTCAACATTATGAATTTGATTGGACAAAGACTGAACCATCACTGAATGTGATGTATTCCACTGCTGTGCCTCACACACAAAATTATTATTTTATTATTATTATTATTATTATTATTATTATATTATCATTCATACAGTTCAAACTGACGTAAGGAAATGAGAAAAAAATGTAAATGTAAAATTGATTTTATTTTTGAAAATGACAGACAAAAATGCAACTTTCTCATTTTTTTGTCGCAAATGTTTTTTTTTATGAACATGGTTATTTTTTTTAATTTTTTATCAAAAGTGTTGATAAAAAATAAATGGAATCAGACAAACTAACGGTCTGTTCTTTAGTTTGATGTATAACTGTTTACATATTTATAGAACAAATTATTCTGTGGGTCTCTAAATATATATACATATTTAAACATGAGATATATAAATATATAAACATAGTTAAACATCAGATATATATAAATATATATACATAGTTAAACATCAGATATATATAAATATATATGCATAGTTAAACATCAGATATATATAAATATATAAACATAGTTAAACATCAGATATATATAAATATATATACATATTTAAACATGAGATATATAAATATATAAACATAGTTAAACATCAGATATATATAAATATATATACATAGTTAAACATCAGATATATATAAATATATAAACATAGTTAAACATCAGATATATAAATATATAAACATAGTTAAACATCAGATATATATAAATATATATACATAGTTAAACATCAGATATATATAAATATATAAACATAGTTAAACATCAGATATATAAATATGTAAACATAGTTAAACATCAGATATATATAAATATATATGCATAGTTAAACATCAGATATATATAAATATATATACATAGTTAAACATCAGATATATATAAATATATATGTTAAACATCAGATATATATAAATATATAAACATAGTTAAACATGAGATATATATAAATATATATACATAGTTAAACATCAGATATATATAAATATATATGCATAGTTAAACATCAGATATATATAAATATATAAACATAGTTAAACATCAGATATATATAAATATATATATACATATTTAAACATGAGATATATAAATATATATAACATAGTTAAACATCAGATATATATAAATATATATGCATAGTTAAACATCATATATATATAAATATATTAACATAGTTAAACATCAGATATATATAAATATATATACATATTTAAACATGAGATATATAAATATATAAACATAGTTAAACATCAGATATATATAAATATATATACATAGTTAAACATCAGATATATAAATATATAAACATAGTTAAACATCAGATATATAAATATATATACATAGTTAAACATCAGATATATAAATATATATACATAGTTGAACATCAGATATATATAAATATATATGCATAGTTAAACATCAGATATATATAAATATATAAACATAGTTAAACATCAGATATATATAAATATATATACATAGTTAAACATCAGATATATATAAATATATATGCATAGTTAAACATCAGATATATAAATATATAAACATAGTTAAACATCAGATATATAAATATATATACATAGTTGAACATCAGATATACATAAATATATATACATAGTTAAACATCAGATATATAAATATATATACATAGTTGAACATCAGATATATAAATATATATACATAGTTAAACATCAGATATATAAATATATATACATAGTTGAACATCAGATATATATAAATATATATACATATTTAAACATGAGATATATAAATATATATACATAGTTGAACATCAGATATATATAAATATATATACATAGTTAAACATCAGATATATAAATATATATACATAGTTAAACATCAGATATATAAATATATATACATAGTTGAACATCAGATATACAGTACAGGCCAAAAGTTTGGACACACCTTTTCATTCAATGCGTTTTCTTTATTTTCATTATTTCTTTTATGTTCACAGAGTCTGTTACCATGGTGACTGACTCAGAGTTTCAGTTACCTCTCTTTCTGGAACGGATAGTTTCCCTCATCTCAGGGTTAACTTGCTCTGAGTTTTCACATAACCCGCTTTCTGGAATACCCCTTGATAAATAAATATATATACATATATAAACAGATATATAAATACAGAAAAGAGGTTTGAGCTTCAGTGTGCAGTTCACCAGATGACCTACAGGGAGCAGCAGCCATCAGAGCAGCGTTAATTAGGCAGGTGTTGTGACGTCATCATGATTAGTCAGTTTGAATGTTTCTTATGATTAAATCGGAACAAGATGACGTCATGTTTCATCCCACTGAAGCTGAATTGTGTGACTGAGAGATGTTTCAGCTTCAGTCTGAAGTTTCTGTTTTTAAACTCACACTTTGATCCAAGAGTACCTTGCTGCAGTCAAGATGGCCGACAAGGCGCCGCCATACATCCAATCCATGCTGGAAGTCACAACCGGAAGTTGGTTAATCGCCGCTCGATCCCGGAAATATGACCGAGCTAAAACAAAAATAAAGGCTTAAAAAACACGTACGTTTACACATAACATAATTTTATGCATTTTGTGCAGTTACATGTTTATCGTAACGGTATAAGTGACTAGTTAATTGTCTCGCCATGACTTTATAGGCTACTGTAAAACTCAGAAGTTAGTTAAAAGCCTACAATAATATCACTAAGTTATAATGCTAACGTTTCATGGATTTAACTTTAATATCAACGTTATGAATACGAATGTAAATATTATGTTTGTGTGGTGGTGGCCACACACACACACACACACACACACACACACACACATTCACAATAGGACTGAAGAATAACTAAAGTTAAATAAACTGAATTCTCAGATTAAATAAACTGAGAATTAATAAAAAATGAGAATTTACACAACCAAATAAACAGCACTTTCAGATTAGGCTGCAGTTGCAACAAGCACACATGGTCACAACAAATGTCATATTTACTTTCACATTAGCATATGGTTAATATTGATTTATGTTAACAGTAAAAAAGAAGGCACTGTAAATCATTGGTGGTACAGTGTAAGGGTTGTACTGCCCAGACATTATGCATTAATCATATGATCCTTCCTTTATCTCCTGGATCACAGATTACCTGAGAGGAAGCGCACAGTATGTCAGGTTGGGGAACTGTGCTTCTGGGACATTAATGAGCAGCACGGGGGCTCCACAGGAGACTGTCCTGGCTCCATTCCTGTTCACACTGTACACAGCAGACTTCAAATACAACTCTGAGTCCTGCCACATCCAGAAATACTCGGACGACACTGCTATTGTGGCATGTATCAGGAATGGGCAGGAATCTGAATACAGGGAACTGATAAAAGCCTTCAGTGACTGGAGTCACAAGAACTGTCTCCTACTGAACACCTCAGAGACCAAGGAAATGATTATAGATTCAAGCCCCCTCTTCAGCCAGTGAATACCTGTGGGATGGACATCAAGGTGGTGCCAAGTCATAAGTATCTAGGTGTACACCTGGATAATAATTTGGACTGGTCCCTACACATAGACGCTCTCTACAAAAAGGGGCAGAGCCGCCTCTTCTTCTTAAGGAAGCTCAGATCTCTTGACATCTGTAGTAAGATGCTGCAGATGTTTTATCAGTCTGTGGTGGCAAGTGTGTTGTTTTATGCTGCAGTCTGCTGGGGAGGAAGGAAAATTGTTGTAGATTCATGGTGTATTAATCTGCCTCTGCTACAAATATCATTCAAACACTGTGCAGACATAGCTCCCCACACCCCGTTTGTTCAAAGGCACAGAAGAGCATCTTAGAGAAATGACTTCAATGCTGCTGGTTGTATTTTCATCCACCAGGGATCTTCAGGGATGAGCGGGGACATCATGGGCAACACAATGGCGCCAGACATTTGTTACTGCAACAGAACAGGTATTTCCTGGGTCTAGAGATGTGTTCATTATCCAGTTTAGCTATTAAATGAATGCAATAATTATATTTTCCTATTGTCAGTCTTCTGTTAATTCTATTTTATTTCTGGAATCCAATAAAACACAATATTACACTATCATACTGGCAATAACAACTTCACTTGGAGTTCTCTTTTTTGTAAACAACGTCTTTACTGAGTTCAATCATGTCACAGCAGCTCAAGCTGTACAGATAGGAAGGAGAAAGTGACAGTAGGATACTTATAAAATTAAGCTAAAAATCAACATTTGTATATACATATCAGAATCAAAGATATACAAATATAACAAATATAAAATATAAAATATTAAGTACTAAATGGGCAGGGCTATACACACAAGACTACTTACAGTATATACACCTTTCACTTGTACATATATATGGGAGAGATATGGATATATGTGCAGGATAATTGTGTACAGAGTTGTACAATACACATATGGTGTGTAACATTAAGAATAAAAATACTAAGCAATGTACATACTAAGCCATGTAAGCAATGTAAACTATGTTTACATTTACGGATTGCACAGAATATTAGCAGCGAGATTTTACAGTGCGATACACAGTGGAATAAATATTGCATAGAGATAAAAAACAGTGTAAACATACAGTATTGCACGAGGTAGGGAAGTAGAGTTATACAACAGACATAACAGTGCTACATTAAGTCGTGCACATGTGTAGAAATGTTTGCAGGCTGCAAGTATACCTGATGAAGGTCGTTCAGACCGAAACGTCGTTTATTCAATAAATCAAGACAAAGCGAGACAGTGTGCGGGAGTCTCCCTAATTGTTCTTCGAGTTGAATTTTCCTCTGACGCACCTGTCACACACTCAGGTGTGCACAGATTTTTTTTTTTTGATGTTTTGATGAACATACCCTTGAAATGCACTGCATTTGCCTCATGATTCGCCAAGTGCCTCTGGATGACACTTTCGTTTTTGGTAGTGAATCTGGGGCAGAGAGGACACGCAAACACAGATGGTGACACGGTTGTGCACTTCAGCCTGTTTCAATTATAGAAGGGTGCATCTGGAAGAAAAGAATATGTCAGAATCAGAATCAGAAATACTTTACTGATCCCCGGGGGGAAATTGTTAGTGTTACAGTTGCTCCTATTCAACAAAGACTGTAGTATAATATATAACATATAGACATATAAAATGTACAACAATATGTACAATACAATAGAATATATGCAACAATATATACAGCAGTGGCACACATACTAGTGTAAAAAAAAAACAAAGTGTCGTTGCCATGGTGACATGATTGAAGGATGGATGAGGATGAGGAGGGATAATAATAATAGCGTGTGAAAACTCCTTTGGCAAATAACACGGCCTGAGTCCAACAGCCAACAGTTCTATGTCCGGGCAACAGATATGTTCCTTGATGGTAATAATAATGTGACCAGGATCACACGAACTATATATATATATATATATATATATATATATATTGCACCCTGAGGTATTTTATTTGTATATAGTATGTAAATATAGAAACTGTGTAAATATGTGGGTCTGCCAATAATTTATTCTTTTTTTTGTAAAGGGTCCTAACAGTCCTACAGTAGTGCCAGGGGCAAGGTATGAGAATGCCTCCTTATTATCAACCATTGTTTGCATGTCTGTAGCCTGAGATTTAACACGTGCTCTGTTAAATTTACAGGGAAAGTGCTGATTGCCGTTTACTGCCTACTATTATATTTGGATTTTGTTTTTAGTAGTTGGAGTACATGGCTAACTTATAACTCTGGGTTTTTTTTGTTGTAGTGCTGCAGCTGGTGTTGGCCTTTGGTCACAGGAGCAGCTGGTGCAGTGGGAGTTCACCTGTCGATTTGTGGTGTTATCCTTTAAGGTTTGCTGTGGCACTGGTATTAATTTGGGTGTGTTTCTGTTGGGGTAAAGAGGGTTTATTTTGTTTTCTAGTTTTGGCATTTAATTATTTCTTGTTTTGTTCACATATAGTATACTGCCAGTGCACCAGCCTGCTGACCGGTGTGCCACCACCACCTGCAGCGAAATATTTGACTTTTTTTAACTTTTTTAAATTGATGTTAGCGACCCTCCACCATAATAAAACAGCCTGTTACGGCATTTTGACCCACACTGACTGTTTGTATCTATTTATACACACACATACATATATATGTAAGAAATAAATATGCGCATGTGTGTGTATAGGGTAATACACACACCAAAAACGCTGAAAAAATTGCCATACGACTTTGTGTACTTTCTTTGGCTAAACTAACGTTAGCCCAGACCATCGAGTCAAGCGGAGAAACAGCCTTCACCAGACATGACACTCTAATTCTTCGATGCATCGCATTTGTAAGTAGCACAAATTATATCTTAGAAACCATACCACACTCGTTGGATGATAATTAAAAGACTATTTTTCTTACCGTTCTCTCGTTCTCTGAACACAACCCGCTAATCAGTATGGCCACGGAATAAGCAAAAAATTACACGAAGAAGAAACTTCCGCTTGGGACTTTCCAACTTTCCGGTATAGACTAGATATATGGCGGCGCCCTAGTCGGCCATCTTGACTGCAGTTGGGTCCCTCTCGATTAAATGATAGGTTTCAGGTAGACCCAGTAAATGAGGCTGCTCTTCAGTCAAATGTTATTTTTACACATTTCTTTCAGAGCAAAATCCAAAACTCCTGAAACTGATCTAAGGGACTGTTCTGTATTTATCTATAAATGACTTATTAGACTTTTAAACTTTGATGTTTGAACATTAAAAGTAGTTTTTCACTCTTGTCCTGCAAACCGTTTATTTTTGGACAAATTTGAAATGAGATGTAAAATAAAGTGATTTTGATGAAATATTTATAGTTTAAGCTCATATTTTGTTTTTCTGAAAGAAGCATTCGTCACATGATGCATCACAGGACCGTCGGAAATTAGAAAAGGCAACTATAATTCTGTTTTTACAAGTTTTGGCTGATAAATGGTTCATTTGGGAGAATTTTAAACAAAACATGACACAATTTGGAATCTATGTTTTCTTTAAAAATCTGCATTAAGATAAATAGAAAATACAACCATTTAATGTTGAACTGCTAAAAGTAAAACTGAAAACCTGCGGGAAAACAAAAAAAATTAAAAATGCAATTAAAGTCAAGTCAAGTCAACTTTATTTATAAAGCACATTTAAAAAACAGCTCACGTTGACCGAAGTGCTGAACATATAAAAATAAAAATGAAAAAATACAGAAGAAACACAATAACACAAAAAACAGAGCCATAGCAGCACATACATAAATACATAAATCAAGGCACAAATAAGCACAGAGTGGGAGATTAAAATATCATGTCAGGGGGATACAAATGCTTTTGAGAAGAGATATGTTTTGAGCCTAGATTTAAACGAGTCAATGGAAGGGGCAAATCTGATAGAAGGGGGGATGCTGTTCCAGAGTCTGGGGGCTGCGACCGCAAAGCCACGGTCACCCCTGTGTTTAAAATTGGAGCGCCATACTGCTAGGAGCCCCAGGTCAGCCGACCTGAGGGATCTGGAGGTAGCATAGGGGGTTAAAAGTTCTGTGAGGTAGGTGGGGGCCAGACCATTCAGGGATTTATATACAAACAGAAGCAGTTTAAAATCAATTCTGAATTGAACAGGTAGCCAGTGGAGAGAGGCCAGGATGGGGGTGATGTGGTCTCTCTTACGGGTTCCTGTTAGAAGTCTGGCTGCAGCATTTTGTACCATTTGTAAGCGGGAGAGAGATGATTGATTGATTCCGGTGTACAGTGAATTGCACTAATCCAGGCGGGTGGAAATGAAGGCGTGGATGACTTTTTCTGGATCCTTGAATGTGAGGAATGACTTGAGTTTTGAGATGGTGCAGAGTTGGGAAAAAAACGGCTTTAACTACTGAATTGACCTGTATATCAAACATGAGTGGTGAATCAAAAATGAAACCAAGGTTTTTGACGTGAGGTTTGATGAAAGTGGATAGGTTGCCAAGACTGTTGGATATCAGGTTGATGTTGTCAGAGGGGCTGAAGAGAATTATTTCTGATTTACTGTCATTGAGTTGAAGGAAGTTTGCTGCCATCCAGGACTTTATTTCATTAATGCAGCTGTGGATGTTGGTGAGTTTGGACTGGTCGTTAGGTTTGAGGGGAAGATAAAGCTGGGTGTCGTCAGCATAACAGTGGAAGGAGATGTCGTGTTTTTGAATGATTTGACTGAGGGGGAGCATGTATATGGAGAAGAGAATGGGACCTAGGATTGAACCTTGAGGGACACCGCAGGAGAGGGTAGCTGAGGGGGAGGAGAGTGATCCAATGTTTATGGAGAAGCTTCTATTGTTGAGGTAGGATGTGAACGGATGTTAAATAACATGATGAAAATAAAAGGGAACGATGAAGGGAAAATGAAAAATATTTTCAAATGTTTTGAATTGTAGTTATCTGTAAGCTTAATATAGACAAATCTAGTTTAGAAAAAAGATAACACTGAATTAAATACAAATACACAATTCTGTCAATAAAAGAATTTAAAAATGAAAAAAGTGAAATAAATAAGTGAAAATTAAGACATTTAAAACATTTTTTTCATAAGTTTTGAAAAATAATTGGAAAATATTTTTATTTTTATTAAGATTTATTAACATTTTAATTTAAAAAAAATGTTTTGTTTTTTTTAAAAAATAAAAATAATTTTTACCCCACTTTGTCCCCCTTTTATTAAGGAACTTTGTTTTGAATTTTTGTGTTTTGTTTAGTTTGTGTTGACATTTTTTTCTTATCTTTTCAAACTCTGTTTAAATTGTTGTTCTGACATCTCTCCACTTTGTGCATGTATAGGTCCTGTTTGTGCATGTGTGTGTCTTTCGGACCTGTGTGTAATTGACAAAAGAGTGAAAAAAATGAATTCCCCTCAGGGGGATTAATAAAGTATATAAAATAAAAAAATAAAAAATATATATATTGTTATTTTAATGTTGTTATTTTGTTATTATTTAATGTCATTATTTATTGTTGTTATTTAATGTTATTGTTTAATGTTATTATTTATTGTTATTTATTGTTGTTATTTAATATTATTGTTTAATGTTATTATTATTTATTGTTGTTATTTAATGTTATTGTTTAATGTTATTATTTATTATTATTTATTGTTGTTATTTAATGTTATTGTTTAATGTTTTTATTTATTAATTTTTATTGTTGTTATTTATTGTTGTTATTTATACCAAAAACATTTCAGTAACTTTGCGTTTGAAGCCAAAAGTCAGTAACAGTCAAATCTGTGTTATACACTTAAAAAAATAATTTATTTGTGTTATTATTTTTATGATGTCATAAAAGTGTCTCAGTCACGTGCTCAGTAGTAAGGCAGGATGACGTTTATATAAGAGGTCACGTGACTGTTCGCAGAGTTTTGACATTAAAGTTGCTCCGTACCTGCTGACACCTGAGAGCACCTGAGAGTAGGAGGAGTGTGTGTGTGTGTGTGTGTGTGTGTGTGTGTGTGTGTGTGTGTGTGTGTGTGTGTGTGTGTGTGTGTCAGTTCTGGATGCAGAGGATCAGCATGGCGGCTCACGGCTGCAGGAGGACCGGACTTCTCAGGACCCTCCTGACCCGCAGCGGGACTCCGGGACCGGGCCACAGCAGCACGGTACCGGGACACCGCCGCTGCCTGTTCTCCGTTGCTGACCCTGCGCCGCTTCCTCCACCGGGCACCTGGAGCTCCCGGCTGTCCCGGCTCTCACACCGGGACCTGTATCGGATCTCTGTGACCGACCCGGATCAGTTCTGGGGCTCCGCCGCGGCGGACAGGCTCCGCTGGGTGGAACCGTTTCATCGGGTCCGGGACTGCGAGCTCAGCAGCGGGAGGATCAGCTGGTTCCTGGGAGGGAAGATCAACGTGTCCGGTGAGCCATTAACCATCACACAGATTATCGATCAGCTGAGCTCGATCAATAATCAATACACAGAGCTGATCACTTCCTGTGCTGTGGCGGGAAATGTTTCAATAAGTCTGAAAAGTGACGACACACAACCGGTAACACAGGCAGCACTTCAATAATCTGATAATCAGAAAAACCTGGTTTACATGATTCAGTTCTCCCCAAGTACATGACATAAAACTCAAACCACCATATATTAGCAGAATAAAGCACTCATCATGCTGACAGCTTGTGTTCTTACAGTACTGTTTGTTCTTATCATTAACAAATACATGTGAGAGCATTCTAATGTGTAGTTTATCAATGAGGAGCCAGTTTTACATACTTTGGGTAGATTCGTAGTAAAAGTACTGCAAAGTGCAATATACAAGTGTATTGTATATAAACTTGTCACACAAAGTGCATAACATATAAGTAAGATAAAATAAAAGTGACAGTTTAAACACTGAGAATATAAACATATAGTATTTTATGTAAAATCTGAAAGGAAACAAAAGCTGTCAGATTAACGTAGTGGAGTAGAAAGTACAATATTTCCCTCTAAACTGTAGTGGAGTGTAAAACAGCAAAACCCGAAAGACACCAGATTAAAGGGTAAACATGCACCGAGTAATCTGACTACTGGGGACGAAGCTAGGTGTGTTTATCTGATTTCTCATAATCAGATAATGGCTTTTATCTGATAAAGCCTATCGGATCATGCTGTCTACATGACCACTTGAATAATCAGGTAACTCCAGAAATCAGATACTGATCGGTTTATTAGTGTGCAGGTAAACACACTCACTGAATCAAAGTTACAATCTGAGGAGTAATAGATTACAGTTATTGGGAAGTTTTAGTTTCACTTTACAAACTGTGAACACACACACACACACACACACACACACACACACACACACACTCTGGCATTAAACAGGACCAACAGGTCTGACATCAGACTGAGGATATGTGTGTGTGTGTGTGTGTGTGTGTGTGTGTGTGTGTGCAGTGGTGTAGTGGAGGATATACCTGTGTCTACCTGTGTCTACCTGTGTGTACCTGTGTGTACCTGTGTATATAGTGAGGACACAGAGACAGTTTAGTGAGTGCCCCCCCCCCATCTGATAGTAATCCAGTAATATTCCAGTGAGCAGCAGGATGATCTGACAGCAGGATTTTCTTCTTCTCTGGTTACATAAATGATTTTGGTGAATCTGCTGTGAGACACAAACAGGATCTGTGCTGGTGAACCTGTTTAAGGATTAATGTTCAATCACAGAATAAAGGCCTGAACATACTCGGGCGGAACGTACGTGGAACGGACTCCGCGGAGGTCCACGTGGACTGAAAGCGGACGTCTGCAAGCCCTGTGCCCACAAAGCTCAGATTTTACGACCTCGCGAACTCTGCTCGGCGCACCAGTGACTGCTCGGCGCACCAGTGACTGCTCGGCGCACCAGTGACTGCTCGGCATGTGTTTTCCACATCGCTGGGATTTTTCACGGACATTTTTACAGGAAACTACAACACACAAGTGCGCTGGACTATGGACGCTCACATGACTGCAGACATTCCTCACGGAGACTGTTCCGCATACGTTCAGGCCTTAAATGAAGACGGGATCACTTTCAGCTCACCCACAGACTCACCCACAGACTCACCCACAGACTCACCCACAGATTGACCCACAGACTCACCCACAGATTGACCCACAGACTCACCCACAGATTCACCCACAGACTCACCCACAGATTGACCCACAGACTCACCCACAGACTCACCCACAGACTCACCCACAGATTGACCCACAGACTCACCCACAGACTCACCCACAGACTCACCCACAGATTGACCCACAGACTCACCCACAGACTCACCCACAGACTCACCCACAGATTGACCCACAGACTCACCCACAGACTCACCCACAGACTCACCCACAGACTCACCCACAGACTCACCCACAGATTCACCCACAGACTCACCCACAGACTCACCCACAGATTGACCCACAGACTCACCCACAGACTCACCCACAGATTGACCCACAGACTCACCCACAGACTCACCCACAGATTGACCCACAGACTCACCCACAGACTCACCCACAGACTCACCCACAGATTGACCCACAGACTCACCCACAGACTCACCCACAGACTCACCCACAGATTCTAGCTGCTGCTTGTAACGGTCCTGATGTCAGTGTCTCCTCCACCGGCTGCATGTGTGTGACAAAGTGTGTTGTATTCAGTCACCTTCATTCATGTTTCTGATGATGTCATTCGTAACGTATAGCCCTGCCTCTTTCACATGAACACTGACTGAACTGGTTAATAACCAGCTGTGTAGTAACTGGTTATCAGGCGGAAGATGTGGGTCCTGGGTACGTTGGACTGGCTTCAGGTCAGCTGTTCAGCATCAGTTACCATGGTGATTTATCCAGAGTTAACCCTGAAGTTAATGCTAACGCCACATCCTGCTTCACAGTCCTAACCTCTGATCTTCAGTTGTTTCACAGCAAATGTTTGACAGGAGGCAGGAACTGTGTTCTCAGTGATAAGTGTGGGTGAGTTTTTTATTTCCATTTAAAGCTGGTTGAGATCATGTTTTAAAGAGTAGATGAATGTCAGAAGGTTTTTAAAGAGACAGTAAACTGATATCTGTATATCACACTGTGAACACTCGTCCTGTCTGTGTGTGTTTCAGTGAACTGTCTGGACGTCCACGTGGAGAAACATCCTGAGCGAGTGGCTCTGATCTGGGAGCGAGACGAGCCGGGCACTGAGGTGAAGGTCACCTACAGGTACGAACACCTGTGAACATCTGACCTGCAGCACAGACTGAGACCTGCCCTGTGTTCCTGTATCCTCCCTGTATGCAGATGATACTGTTCTTTATCTTATCTCCATACTGTGCTGATGTTATCTGAGCACCATAAATGTAAGGGACAGACCTGAAGACGTATGTTCAGCTGGTAAATTTTAACTCATGGATAATGAATAACTACAGTCAGGATGAAGAAAAAACAAAGTTATTGTCAAATATGACACATAACAGAACTGTGAGGTCATCACAGCTGTTTTTATCTTTAAGAAGGATTTGTATATTTATTTAACCTTTATTTAACCAGGAAGTCCCGTTGAGCGACCTGTTGTGACAAATATAATGTATAACAACAACAGCTGTTCAAACACAGCGACCTCTCAAGAGAAACACCATCATGTCTCTGTCACCACATTCTTTATGATGTCATTAAATTCATCAGTGGATAGACGTGTTTTTATTTTACATCTTTATGACGATTGTTTTTGGATTTAATTTAATTGGTGTGTACATAATTCTAGTGTGTGTCACACAAATCAAACCAAAATGTTGCACCTTTCATGCAGTGTAGCACAGTGCCCTCTGGAATGCTACATCTGAAACAGATAATTGAAACTGTAGGATTATAGCGCTATAACTTTTGAGGACATCTGAGCATTGGAATTAAGCAGTTTGTAACGACTGAAATTCAGTCTGAAGCTCCTGCACTGCCTGCACCATGGAGGCAGCATGTGTGTAAATGACAGTGTTGTCTGCATTTATTTGTAATTTTGATTAAATGTTTTTACCCAAATCATTTATAAACATAGAAAACAAAATAGGCCCCAAGGTGGAACCCTGGGGGACGCCGTGGGTTATCTCAAGAAATTCTGATTTATGGCTTTAAGTCATTGAACCTGAGTTGTGTATTTGATTGTCATGTAGCTCAGTGGTTCCCAACTGGTGTGTCACAGGAAAATTCTGAATGTACCGCAAGTGACTCACAAACATGTAAAGTTTGTTAAAACACACTTTATTTTGAAGTACAGTGAATTTCCAGCACAGAGCTTTTATTTTGAAGAGCTGTCTGTGGAGTGAGTGACAGACAGACGGATACTGGACAGAGGCAGCAGGTAGCTCAGAGACATGGACAAACACAAGTGTGGCGCTGAATATATTAAACTGTGGGACGCTGATGACTGAGGACAAATCTGGACCAGTTGGAAACCACTGCTGTCATGACTTGTCCTTCAGAGGATGATGTCATTACCATCAGTCTCAGTGTCCTTCTGTCTGTTCAACAGGGAGCTGCTGGAGACCACCTGCCGCCTCGCCAACACCCTCAAGAGCCATGGGATCCAGAGGGGGGACAGGGTGGCCATTTACATGCCGGTGTCACCGCTGGCAGTGGCAGCCATGATGGCATGCGCCCGTATTGGTGCGGTGCACACAGTGGTGTTTGCTGGGTTCAGCTCGGAGGCTCTGGCAGGGAGGATCCAGGACGGTGAGTCTTCTTCCACTGGGACTGGGTTTACTGGTTCTACTGGGGCAGCACCTGGTGGACGTTGAAGGAACTGCAGCTCTGAAGCTTTTTTAGCCTCCTGGTTTTGGTTTGATGACACATTTCCTGTCACCATGAGGTTTATTACTGACATATTTCTCCATGTACTGGATGATTGTGATGACATGTGGCTCAGTGTTCATGTTCCTCTCAAAACTATAGTAACTTTAATGATCCTCTGACTCCAGCGCCATCATCAGGTCAACATGTTCATGTGTCCAACACTTTGTGACCAGATACCCGCAGAACTGATCAAAGACAATTTTGTGTTCATCCCTGCTGGAAGTGCCCCGATGTCTCAATAACAAACAGATGCTTTAAGCCTCAGTATTGTTCTGGAGACGTTCTCCACTGGTTCCTCAGCTTCGTTTAATTTAAGCCCAGTTCAGACCAAAGATTCACGACGACATGAAACTGTTTTAGAGTGTTGCAGAGAACTGGGCGGTCTGAGCTGGACTGCAGCCGGCGGATGGTGTCACCTGCAGCATTGCTCTATATAAGGTTCTGTTCAGCAACAGGTTGATTACAAGCCAAAGAACTTTATTAATAAAACACTGGTTCTGGATTCAAATCAATGCTGATTCAAACCAATAAAATGTGACATTTTTAAGAAAAACAAAGAACAATAAAAATAAGATAAAAACAAAATACCATCACTGAGGCAGCTCAAATCAAACTACTAGAATAATACAAAAATAATGAACAGAAGTTCATGTGAAGCTTTTTATTGTTGCGTTTGCAGCAATGTGAAGGTCGGAGCAGCTGGAGCCCAAAATACAGGATCACACCGAAGCATGATGGGAAGCACCAAACACCACAGAGACAGATACAGAGCGTTTCCACAGAGACACAAGAAGAAAGAAACTTTCCTCTGGTCCAAACAGCCATTTAACATCACACCATGACCGTGTTGTGGTCACCATGTCTCTGAACATCTCATTTAACTTTGCAGCGCCCGGTAGCCCGGTCCTTGTTAGTTCTGACCTGTGGCCCTTTGCTCCACGCCATCGGCTTTGTCTCCTCCTTTCAGCTTAAACTGTTCAGTCAAAGAAAGGCAGAGGCCAAAAAATAATCTTTAACTTTCAGTTTGGGCCCTTATCTTATCCTGAGGCCCCTTATCTTATCCTGAGGCCCCTTTAATTCTTCCTGAGGTGCCTCACTTCTTAAAGGACCGTCATATATAAGAGTTCAGTGTATCTTTATGTTTCCTAACAGTTTGTTTCCTCATTAAAATGATGAACTTTATTAGTGCTGTCTTTGTCTGACGGAGCTGAGGTTTCACCTGAGCCACAGTGAACGCCTCGCCCCCCTGGCTGCAGCTCTCAGCAGTCTGTTGGTTTAATCAGATCTCTGGAGGTCACACTCGCTGCTCAAGGACTCAACGTGTGTTTTGGAAACAGCCGGCGCCTTCAAACCCAAACAGAACATTTCCACGGCCGGCTGAGCAGCAGGAGCAGCAGAGCATGATGGGAGTGCAGAAACTACCTGCAGAGTCTGTGAGATAAACTTCAGCTCAGTGTTTGTTCCAGAACATTAACAACACCCTGATATGTGACAGGCTTCATTAAAACTGTACTGAGCAGCGCTCTCACAGTTCACCCCTCCAATCTGACGCTTTTGCAAATGCTCTGAGACCTGCCGCCATCGAGCCTCTGCTGAAGAACTGCAGTCCTGATGCCTCTGTACTTTCTGAAGCTGAGTGGAGTTGTTTCAGCCCTGAGGCTGCACTGTGTGATAAATGACGTCTGTCTGAACACAGACCCAGAGTAAAAGTTCTGCTCTGACCCGGCGGACTGTCCTGATACTGGGCCGGACTCTGAACTGTCCTTAAATGGTTCAGGTCACACCTTCGTGACAGGCAGTACTTTATCTTGATTGGTAACTAATGTCAGAGCAGATGGCCATGACATGTGGGGTCCCTCAGGGGTCGATTTTGGGACTCCTCTTGTTTAATCTCTGCCTGCTTCAATTAGTACAAATGGTACAGAATAATAATGTATTCTGCAGATGACACAGATAAACGTATCATTTTCACCTGTGGTCTCATTTATAAAACAGTGTGAAGGATCCAAACTAAAAATGTACGCACGGACAAAAGCCAAAAATGGTGTGCACCAAAAATTGTTCCACAGTTTCTACAGTCAGGCTCCACCTCAGCGTCTGTGTCGCCAGTACCCGGCTCTAAAATATTCATCAGCATGGGTCAAAGTTTCCCCCATCAAGTCTGTTTTTATAGATCATAACTTTGAACCAATATGAATATGAACTTATAAACAGTTTAACAACACTAAAACACGGAAATAAGTACGAGAGCAGTGCGGCTCACCTCTGTCATGGAGTACAACAGCAGCAGGGGGGATCTCAGGTGGCAGACACCTCTTTATAGGTGGGACAGAAACTGAGGGTCATTCCACATATCGAGGCCGAAGCGTGTCAGGTAGCAACTGAAAAAGGTTTTATGTAATTATACTTAATATCACAAACGTACATTTGACTTTGTTTCACATGTTACTGCTGAATAACTGACCCTGTGACATTTGGGCCACGGACAGAGTGTCAGCTCTCACCTCCAACAGTCACACAGGAACCCTTCCTGGACTCAGATTTAAATTTCACTGCCGCAACAAATGTGTACCGTCACCTGCCTGCTACCATCTAAAGACCACAGCTAGAGTCAGAGTGAGACCTTGAAAGGTTTGGCCATGCCTTTATTTCCTGTAGATTAGAGATTAGATTACTACAGCAGTGTGTGTGTGCCACTTTATAACAAACATATTTCAGATTATTCAGAAGGCTGCCGCTGAAATATGAGCACACTGGTTCAGGTCTAACATCCTCAGATGTCCTGGTCACCAGTGTCATGTCTTGAGTCATGACGCTGATTGATGATGTTGGAGGAAACGTGTTGACCATGTGAGCAGATGTCGAACCAGCTGTGGAAAAAAAGCTGCAGTTTGAAATATGATAATTTTGGATTCAGTGTTACAGCTGATGGGTTTGAATTTTAAATTGATGTGTGATTAATTTGGACCAGTTATTCTCATTTGGTCCGTCTGTAAGACTTTGAAATGAGCTGGTCGTCAGCTGATTCAGATGCTGCTGTTAGCGTCCTGACATAAACCAGGAAATATGACCACATTAGTCCAGGTCTAAAATCCTGACACTGCCTTCTGAAGCCAGTCTCGCTCTGAAGTCATTGAAATCTGGCGCCTGGTCAGTGACTTGAAGTGTCAGACACCCATGTAAAAAGTTTCCCTTTAACATTGGCATGACGGCCATTATAGTTTAACAGCACCCGGCAGCATCGGGGGGGAAACGCTAATGTTGGTTTTTGTTATTAAAAACATAAAGGTGTGTAATATATAACGATACTATGAATTATCCATATCATTATCTTATTATTTCCCTCCTCTTATGTTGCTGTCTATGTTTGTTTTTCCATCATGTAAACCAACACACTCAGCCCATTGACCACTTAAACATTTTTGTTTTTACTTATTTTTCTTATTATTTTTTCTGTCTCTCCTCTCCCTGTTTATTTTTATTGTATAAATTCCTTCCTTGTTGCTTGCTTATTTATTTAGTTCCTCCCACAATAATAAATAAGGCACATAGGTACTGTCAGGGCTGTGCCCCCCCCCATGCTCCATGGCAGCTGAGGCACATGTCGGGGCAGTCCTGAGGATCCCTTTGGGATGGGCGGCAGGAGGGTGAAGGCAGGGTCAACTCAGCCCTCCTCTCAGTACCACACATAAAATATCTGACTGGCAATCCCTTTAAAACCAGCACCCTCCTCATGGTGTGGGAGCAGGTTTTTCCAAGGGATCAAGTCTGCATAGGGCCAGTACCCTTCGTTAAGGGTCTGGGAGCGACCCAAAGGCCGACAGATCAGTCAAGTTAAGAAACACAAACCAACTGCAAGCATAATAATAATAATAATAATAATATAAATATAATCTGAGTGTAACCACGTGTGTGTGTGTGTTGGCTAAACACACACACACACGTGGTTACATTTAGCCAACACACACATGTGGTTGGGTTTAGGACAAAAGAACAGGGTTTGGCTTTACAATCTTACAAGAAGTGAACACCAGCCTCCTGGGTGAAAGTGTCAGAATTTTGCCGTCTTAACTTTTATCCTTGTCCCCCCACGTTTCATCCTGATGCCGCCAGGCAACTAAACTATAACAGCAACTTGTTGTATATCATGCCAACGTTAAAGAACGTCTTTTTTTCGTTGGTTGCTTTTTTTTTAATGACTTCAGAATGAGACTGGTCTCTGTCAGACAGCCTCGAGTCTGAACGCTTTGAAGTCGAAGCTAAAAACATTATTTCTTACAGCGCCTGCTCCGCCGGTAACGACTATAAAATTATCTTTGAACTCCTTTTCAAATGTTTTTAAATCATCTTTTTGTTGTCTGAACTTGACCTGTTTTAAACATGATATTTTAAACTGTAAATCCTTTAGCTGTTAATTTGACCTTTAATATTATTTTTCCCTTTTATCATAAATCTGTGTCCTTTGTGATGTTTCATATTTTACTGCAGTGTAAAAGACGTTGAGTTGCTCTGGTGGATGAAATGTGCCGCACACATACAGCTGCCTGAACCGTGTGTGTGTCCACGGAGTGTGAACAGAACATGTGAAGAGTTGAGTTTCTATAGCCTGGAGACAAAACTGAAGTCAGAGCTGAGAGTTTAACTGATCTGTGACCTGATGTGAACTCTGCAGCGTCAGAGCAGGATCGAGCCTGTGACCTCAGGATGTTTTATTTAGGATCATCAGGGTGTGTGAGGGTATTTATGGAGAAACACAGACAGACCTCAGCCACAACCTCCACTCCTCTACGTGACGTCACATTCTCTCTGTTCTCATATGGTTTGAGTCATGAGAAGAGAAACACGTTAACAGTGAGCAGGAGCGGCGATGGTGGCGGCGTGTTACAGCCCCTCAGAGGAGTTAGTTCAAGTGACTCCTGCTGTAACTGCGATCATGTTGAAGCTGCTGCGGTATGTGGGTCAGGAACTAAAGATAGGCTCTGATTCCTTCAGTGGTAACTCAAGAAAACTTCCTGCTGATGACTTGGATTGGAAGACTCCTCAAAGCTCCTGAAAACATGACAGCATCACGACTGAGGCTACGATCAGAGCAAACAAACAAATAACAACAACAACAACAACAACAACAGTATCTTTACTTATTTAAGTTTAACAGAGACAAACTGAATGGATTCATCCTCTCGCTCCTGTCACTCTGAGGAGCAGGAGGAGGTGGAGGAGGAGCAGGAGGAGGTGGAGGAGGAGCAGGAGGAGGTGGAGGAGGAGCAGGAGGAGGTGCGACACCTGCCGAGCTGCAGACCAGCGTTCAATGTAAAATTGTGTGTGTGTGTGTGTGTGTGTGTCTGTGTCTCCTCAGGTTTTATATTTCCACTGGAAACATATTTTCCAGCAGTATGAGAAACCAGTGGAGATCATGTCAGGTCCCAGTAGGACTCTGATGTAATGACAGTAAACAGGTGCTGTAACCCATCACACCTGTACCTGTGTTGTGTTCACAGCCCGCTGTAAAGCTGTGGTCACCTGTAACCAAGGTGTGAGGGGCGGACGACTCATCAACCTCAAGTCCACAGTGGACACAGCAGTGAAGACCTGTCCCACCATCCAACACGTGTTCGTCTCTCAGAGGACGGACAACCCTGCTGTGATGGGACATCTGGACGTCCCCCTGGAGCAGGTGAGACATTTCGCCTGTCCTACAGTATCAGTTGTACCATCAGTATCACAGGTACTGCAGTTACCTGTTGTACCTTACAGGTGATGTCCTCTCAGTCCCCCGTCTGTCCCCCGGAGCCGATGGACAGTGAAGATCTTTTGTTTCTTCTCTACACATCAGGAAGTACGGGGAAGCCTAAAGGTGTGGTTCACACACAGGCCGGATACCTGCTGTACACCTCGCTGACACACCAGGTACACACACACCTGATACCTGCTGTACACCTCGCTGACACACCAGGTACACACACACCTGATACCTGCTGTACACCTCGCTGACACACCAGGTACACACACACCTGATACCGGCTGTACACCTCGCTGACACACCAGGTACATTCACATGTCACCTGACCTCCTTTTCTCTTTCACTGCCTCCTTCTCTCCTTTCCTGCTTTCTTCTTTACCTCCTCCTCATCTTTCTTTCCCTTTCTTTGTCTCCTATTCTATCTCCTTCTCTCCTTCTCTTTTTTATTTCCTCTCTCCTTATCTCCTTTTTCCATCCCTATCTTCTTCACCTCTTTCTTTTCTTCCTAACATCCTTTTTGTCTACTTCATTACGTCCTTTGTTCATCCCTATCTGATATCCTGCCTCCTTACCACCTTCTTTCCTTTTTTACCTCCTTGTCTACTTTATTGCATCCCCTTTCATTTCCCTACCTACACTTCTCCTTCTCCTATCTCCTTCCCTCCTTCTTTATCTCCTTTTTTCTTTCCTGCCCCCTTCCTCTCCTTTTGTATCCCTGTTTCTTCCATTCCTACCTAACCTCCTTGTCCACTTCATTACATCCCCTTTTCTTTCCATACCTTTCCCTCCTTGTCTCCTTGCCTACCTCCTTCTCTACCCCCTCATTTGCTTTTTCCAAAGTCGTTCCTTCCTGACATCCTTTTCTTCTTTTCTTTCCTTTCTTTTCATCACCGTCCTGAGCTGCGTCCTCAGCTGCGTCCGTCCTGAGCTGCTGCGTCCTGAGCTGCGTCCTCAGCTGTGTCCGTCCTGAGCTGCTGCGTCCGTCCTGAGCTGCTGCGTCCTGAGCTGCGTCCTCAGCTGCGTCCGTCCTGAACTGCGTCCTCAGCTGCATCCTGAACTGCGTCCTGAGCTGCGTCCTGAGTTGCATCCTGAGCTGCGTCCGTCCTGAGCTGCTGCGTGCGTCCTCAGCTGCATCCTGAACTGCGTCCTGAGCTGCGTTCTCAACTGCGTTATGAGCTGTGTCCTGAGCTGCGTTCTCAACTGCGTTATGAGCTGTGTCCTGAGCTGCGTTCTCAACTGCGTTATGAGCTGTGTCCTGAGCTGCGTCCTGAGCTGCGTCCTGAACTGCGTCCTGAGCTGCGTCCTCAACTGCGTTATGAACTGCGTCCTGAGCTGCGTCCTGAGCTGCATCCTGAGCTGTGTCCTGAGCTGCATCCTGAGCTGTGTCCTGAGCTGCGTCCGTCCTGAGCTGCTGCATCCGTCTTCAGCTGCATCCTGAGCTGCGTCCTGAACTGCGTCCTGAGCTGCGTCCGTCCTGAGCTGCTGCATCCGTCTTCAGCTGCGTCCTGAGCTGCGTCCTCAACTGCGTTATGAACTGCGTCCTGAGCTGCGTCCTGAGCTGCATCCTGAGCTGTGTCCTGAACTGCGTCCTGAGCTGCGTCCGTCCTGAGCTGCTGCGTCTGTCTTCAGCTGCGTCCTGAACTGCATCCGTCCTCTGGCAGCAGATTGTTTGTGATTGGAGTTTTAATGGAGACAAAGGCAAACCGTTACACAACAGGCCAAACACAAACGCTGCTGTTTGTCTTCAGAGCGAGGAAGACGAGGATGAAGAGGAGGACACAGCCCGGCGGCCTGTGAGAGCTTTAAATTAGCAGAAACATCTGCTCTGTGTGTTGACGTCTTGTTTATGATGATAATTGAGTACCATAATAACCCCCCCCCCATCAGGGCCAAATATTTATCAGTGCTAATTTCTAAAGCAGCTTAGCGGCAGCGTTGGCGGCGGCAGCTCAGGGTTCAGGACAGTTTTTGGCTTTGCTGCCTGTTTGGATGAAACAACAGAACAAAAGCTGCTTTATCAGAAGAACTGGTTGGACGCCAAGACGACACACACTGACACACTGTTGGGGGGGGGGGGGTTGTTGGCGTTGCTCGGTGCCCCACGTTGGCTCTGCAGCCATTTTAGTTTCTGATGAAAACAGCTTTGTTTCCACTGAGCACTGACTGAGCAGGAGGTCATGGAGGACCCATCAGATGGTTCCTCTGATGGTCGTTGGTCTCAGTCTGTCACATTGTGATGTAAAGTTTACTCTGCTAAGTTTCCTATAAAACGGCGTGCAGACTCGTCAGCTGGTCTCTGTCATGGCATGTTCATAAACCTGTGAGCAGATATGAACGTAAGAACCTTCATCACATACATGACCGCTGCAGGAAACTCTGATCTGGTCGTAGGCACGTGTGAATGTTCATGAGCGCCAAACAATCGTAAGCTGACAGCATGCTAACGCTAGTCAGAAATTAGCATACAGCCCCGCCCACAAATATCCAGAGACGCCATATATGGAGGTGATGATGACTGTGGACAGGTGCGTCCTGATGAAGCAGATACAAACAGACGAGCAGGAGAATCAATGTGAAGCAGCTGCAGAACATTTCAAACCTTCTGAAACTGAATTTTGTGTCTCAGGACCTATCTGCTCACACACACTGGGGGCTTCTGGGAAATGTAGTTGTATCATTGTAGCAGAGTGTTAACCCTTTGTGTTGTGTTTCCTCAGTACGTGTTTGACTATCAGGATGGCGACGTGTTCGGCTGTGTGGCGGACGTCGGCTGGATCACGGGACACAGCTACGTGGTGTACGGCCCGCTGTGTAACGGCGCCACCACCGTCCTGTTTGAGAGCACACCTGTTTACCCAGACCCAGGTAAGACTCACAGACCATATTTATACATATATATATGTATATGTTAAGATTTCAAGATTCAATACTTTATTGCCATACAACTTGCACAAGTCGTTAGGGAATTGCTGCAGTGCGCTCTACATAGCAGGACAACCACAAGACAAAACAACAAACCAGAAAACAAATAAAAACAGGACACATGGCTGACACACGGTCACAGTTGTCATGAGAACAGGTCATACCTCACACGCCTTGACATGTTTTGAACCTGGATGTTAGTCCAGGAGGCTAAAGGCTAAATACATATCTATATCTATCTATCTGTCTATCTATCTATCTATCTATCTATCTAGATAGATAGATAGATAGATAGATAGGTGCACATGTGTACAGGTATACAGGTGCACAGGTGCACAGGTGTACAGATGCACAGGTGTACAGGTGTACAGATGTACAGGTGT
>NC_064767.1:535000-612500 GCF_011397635.1 Epinephelus fuscoguttatus
TCTGTCTCTCTGTCTATCTCTGTCTCTGTCTGTCTGTGTGTGTGTCTGTCTGTCTGTCTGCCTCTGTGTGTGTCTGTGTCTGTCTCTCTGTCTGTCTGTCTGTCTGTCTGTCTGACTCTGTGTGTGTCTGTGTCTGTCTCTCTGTCTGTCTGTCTGTCTGTCTGTCTGTCTGACTCTGTGTGTCTCTGTGTCTGTGTCTGTCTCTGTCTGTCTCTGTCTCTGTGTGTCTGTGTGTCTGTCTGCCTCTGTGTGTCTCTGTGTCTGTGTCTGTCTCTGTCTCTGTCTTTGTCTGTCTGTCTGTGTCTCTGTTTCTAACCCTTTCCCTGTCCCTGTCTCTCTCTCTGTCCCTGTCTCTGTCCCTGTTTACAGTGGGAGAGCCCATCAACCACGAGGCCTGGCACTGGTTCCACAGTGTGGTCGGAGACGAACGCTGTCCTCTGGTAGACACCTGGTGGCAGACAGGTGAGACACACTGACATCTGTGATGCATGTCTCATGTTGTCCTCATTCCGGTGTGTCTCATGTTGTCCTCATTCCGGTGTGTCTCATGTTGTCCTCACTGTTTGAGGCCTGTGAGGACGGACAGAGACACTGAGTCTGTTCACTGTTTCATTCTAAGTACTTTATCTCAAATTATTTCAAGTGAATTACTTAAATCTTACTCTGAAATGTTGCTCTTAAAATGTTGCTCTTGAACTGCATAAAAGTTGCTCTGCAGTTACACAGAATTACAGAGGCCACTGATCCATTTAACCTGCAGCTGCAATGATAAACGTCACAGCGCCACCTGTTGATAGATGTGTGCCTAACACTGGGTGTTGTGTCTGGAGCGAGATCAGGACGGGACGTTTGTAGAGACACAGTGATTTATAAACAGGAAGTGAGGACAGACAGACAGACAGACAGACAGACAGACAGACACACACACACACACACACACACACAGACGTCTGGTGAAGAGTAGGTTCAGTTGGATGTTGGAGATAATTCAGGTCATTAAACACAGCTCTCAGCTCTGTCTCCTTCTCTTCTTCTGTGGTTGTTGATCAGGCTGTTTGTGTCCGTCCGTCCGTCCTCGTCTCTCTTTACTGAAGCTTTAACCCTAATTTCACCGATTAGCAGTAACAACATCTGCAGCTCCACAGAATTAAGATCAAATCCTCCTCACACACTTACACCAGCTCCAACCCCCCAGGAACAAGACAGTCGAGGATCACTGACAGTGTGTGTGTGTGTGTGTGTGTGTGTGTGTGACCTAATTCCTGGACAATCAGTGAGTGTGTGTTGTTTTTCAGTGGGACTTTAAACTCTCTGCCAGCTGCTTCCTTCCCTTCAAAGGAAAACAAAATCCTCAATAAATTAAGAAATTAAAGGAAATTAAAGCTGCGACATGTGACGCCCCCTGGTGGCCGCTGCACCTCACTGCTGACTCACTGGAAGAGAAGAAACTCATGTATATGTTTATTCACAGAGGTCACCGCTGACATGTTAAATACATGTTTTAATATTTTCGTCAGTGAGTTTAAAACAGGAAACACTATTCTGCTGAATCTTCCTCAGTGGTCTTCTTCACAGTGACACATGAACACCTCACAGACAGACATGTGGCTGCCTCCAGGGGCGCTAACAGGAACAGTAAATCCTCCATGATGTGACCTCAGAGCTAAGACACGTCTCTGTCAGCAGGTGTGTCAACACCTGGTTCAGTATTTATCATCAAATATTTAATGAACAAACCCAGCCACACTCGAACGCCACATCAGAGAGTTGAACCCTGCGTCTCTCTGCCGGGGTTAAAGTCTGTCCTTTACTGTGAAACAATGATAAGAACATAACAGCCTTTCATATGTTCACACCAGAGGAGGAAGTGTCAGTTGTGCTGGGTGAAGGGACAGCAGCTCCTCTGGCAGCGAAACATGTATCTGCCTGCCACAACCTGAGGGACTCTCTCACTATAACATCCTAACATGCATGGATTTATATCCAGTTGTATAAATTATATTATATTGTATTGAATTGTATTATTGTAAGTTTGTATGTAAATATTCTGTAAAATGCTTTGGCAACAACATATTTCTGTTCATGCCAATAAAGCTGTTTGAATTGAATTGAAAATTGAATTGAATTGAAATTGAATTGATTGATTTCTGTCCCTCTGTGCCTCCTGTAGAGACGGGTGGAGTCTGTATCGCCCCTCGACCTGCAGACGAAGGAGCTCCCATCATCCCCGCCATGGCCATGAGGCCATTCTTTGGCATCCAGCCTGACCTGATGGGAGAGAAGGTGGCGTTAAATCAGAGAAACACCGCCACAGTTTACAGCTCCCTGTGCTCATGCTGCATCTTTGTGGTCGTTTTATGTCTCATTGTAGTCGTTTCATGTCTCTGTGTGGTCGTGTTATGTCTCTTTGTGGTCGTTTCATGTCTTTTTGTGGCTGTTTCATGTCTTTTTGTGGTCGTGTTAGGTCTCTTTGTGGTCACTTCATGTCTTTTTGTGGCTGTTTCATGTCTTTTTGTGGTCGTGTTATGTCTCTTTGTGGTCACTTCATGTCTTTTTGTGGCTGTTTCATGTCTCTTTGTGGTCGTTTCATGTCTTTTTGTGGTCGTTTTATGTCTCTGTGGTCGTTTCATGTCTTTTTGTGGTCGTTTTATGTCTTTTTGTGGTCATTTCATGTCTTTTTGTGGCTGTTTCATGTCTTTGTCGTCATTTTATGTCTCTTTGTGGCTGTTTCATGTCTTTTTGTGGCTGTTTCATGTCTCTGTGGTCGTTTTATGTCTCTTTGTGGCAGTTTCATGTCTCTTTGTGGTCGTTTCATGTCTTTTTGTGGTCGTTTTATGTCTTTTTGTGGTCATTTCATGTCTTTTTGTGGCAGTTTCATGTCTATTTGCGGTCGTTTCATGTCTTTTTGTGGTCGTTTTATGTCTCTTTGTGGCTGTTTCATGTCTATTTGCGGTCGTTTCATGTCTTTTTGTGGCTGTTTCATGTCTCTTTGTGGTCGTTTTATGTCTTTTTGTGGCTGTTTCATGTCTTTTTGTGGCTGTTTCATGTCTTTGTCGTCATTTTATGTCTCTTTGTGGCTGTTTCATGTCTTTTTGTGGCTGTTTCATGTCTCTCTGTGGTCGTTTTATGTCTCTTTGTGGCTGTTTCATGTCTCTTTGTGGTCGTTTCATGTCTTTTTGTGGTCATTTCATGTCTTTTGTGGCTGTTTCATGTCTCTTTGTGGTCGTTTCATGTCTTTTTGTGGCTGTTTCATGTCTCTTTGTGGTCGTTTCATGTCTTTTTGTGGTCATTTCATGTCTTTTGTGGCTGTTTCATGTCTCTTTGTGGTCGTTTCATGTCTTTTTGTGGCTGTTTCATGTCTCTTTGTGGTCGTTTCATGTCTTTTTGTGGTCATTTCATGTCTTTTTGTGGCTGTTTCATGTCTCTTTGTGGTCGTTTCATGTCTTTTTGTGGTCGTTTCATGTCTTTTTGTGGTCGTTTTATGTCTCTTTGTGGCTGTTTCATGTCTCTTTGTGGTCGTTTCATGTCTTTTTGTGGCTGTTTCATGTCTTTTTGTGGCTGTTTCATGTCTTTTTGTGGTCACTTCATGTCTTTTTGTGGCTGTTTCATGTCTTTGTCGTCATTTTATGTCTCTTTGTGACTGTTTCATGTCTTTTTGTGGCTGTTTCATGTCTCTCTGTGGTCGTTTTATGTCTCTTTGTGGCTGTTTCATGTCTCTTTGTGGTCGTTTCATGTCTTTTTGTGGTCATTTCATGTCTTTTTGTGGCTGTTTCATGTCTCTTTGTGGTCGTTTCATGTCTTTTTGTGGTCGTTTTATGTCTCTTTGTGGCTGTTTCATGTCTTTTTGTGGTCGTTTTATGTCTTTTTGTGGTCATTTTATGTCTCTTTGTGGCTGTTTCATGTCTCTGTGTGATCGTTTCATGTCTCTTTGTGGTCGTTTCATGTCTTTTTGTGGCAGTTTCATGTCTCTTTGTGGCTGTTTCATGTCTCTCTGTGGTCCTTTCATGTCTCTTTGTGGTCGTTTCATGTCTTTTTGTGGTCGTTTTATGTCTCTTTGTGGCTGACACACAGGAGCACATGAGCACATGAACACATGAGCACATGAACACATGAGCACATGAACACAGGAACACATGAGCACAGGAACACATGACCACATGAACACATGAGCACAGGAACACATGAACACAGGAACACATGAACACATGAGCACAGGAACACAGGAACACATGAGCACATGAACACATGAGCACAGGAACACATGAGCACAGGAACACATGAGCACATGAACACATGAGCACAGGAACACATGAACACAGGAACACATGAGCACATGAACACATGAGCACAGGAGCACATGAGCACAGGAACACATGAGCACAGGAACACATGAGCACAGGAACACATGAACACATGCACACATGAGCACAGGAACACATGAACACATGAGCACAGGAACACATGAACACATGATCACAGGAACACATGAGCACAGGAACACATGAACACATGAGCACAGGAACACATGAACACATGATCACATGAGCACAGGAACACATGAACACATGATCACATGAACACAGGAACACATGAACACATGATCACAGGAACGCATGAGCACATGAACACAGGAACACATGAGCACAGGAACACATGAACACGGGAACACATGAGCACATGAACACGGGAACACATGAGCACATGAACGTGATGTGTTCAGGTCCAATGTTGTGACGCTGGACGACCAGATGAAACTCGTCAGAAACCTGGAGGGAAATACAACTCTGATTAAAGTGAGCTTAAAGACGTTAAAGACTCGGAGGATCTGAGGTTTCCAGTTAGCTCTCGTCCAATCAGCTTCAGATGTGATCTGCCACCAATCTCAGGGTCTCGTTAACCCCACTTGACCTTGAGACGTAAGAGGTCAAACAAGCCTTTGAATGACACGGTGTCTCTGTCTCAGTTTAATCTTTCTATTAAAGCAGCAGCAGCATCTGTTTGCTTTGAT
This sequence comes from Epinephelus fuscoguttatus, assembly GCF_011397635.1. NCBI lineage: Eukaryota > Metazoa > Chordata > Actinopteri > Perciformes > Serranidae > Epinephelus > Epinephelus fuscoguttatus. The sequence goes on from NC_064767.1 coordinate 540,009, forward strand.
TAACAGACTTTCCCCCAAATTAATTATCCGCTGGTTTCCCCTCTCCGCTCTGTTCCCGGCCTGTAATCTGCCGCCAGCGCTCGAGGGTTTCTAATCATGTAGATTAGATTAGATTAGATTAGGCCTCCTTCAGTTTCACTCTTCATCCTCACAGGAGGTCGAGGTCACTGTGACTTCAATCCTCTCAATACTGAACACAAACTGTGCTGATGAAGACCACAGGGTTTCATTTGTACCACTTAACACTGGCCTTCATCTCACAGAGGAGGAGGAGGAGAGCTGCAGGATGAAGATACAGGGACATGTGAAAAAACAAGTCAGCTGCTTGATCAGAGCCACTGTCAATGTTCTCTGTAGTGGAGAAATACGACGATGGAAAAGTGTTCAGTTAGATGTGCGTTCAGATCGTACCACAGTTATCTCTGAGGGTGTGACTGGGTGATTGTTACTGGACAGAGAGAGTCGAGATGACCACAAAGACACAAACAACAACCACAAAGACACAAACAATAACCACAAAGACACAAACAACAACCACAAAGACACAAACAATAACCACAAAGACACAACAACCTCAAAGATGCAAACAACAACCACAAAGACACAAACAATAACCACAAAGACACAACAACCTCAAAGATGCAAACAACAACCACAAAGACACAAACAATAACCACAAAGACACAAACAACAACCACAAAGACACAACAACCTCAAAGACGCAAACAACAACCACAAAGACACAAACAATAACCACAAAGACACAAACAACAACCACAAAGACACAAACAATAACCACAAAGACACAAACAACAACCACAAAGACACAACAACCTCAAAGATGCAAACAACAACCTCAAAGATGCAAACAACAACCACAAAGACACAAACAATAACCACAAAGACACAACAACCTCAAAGATGCAAACAACAACCACAAAGACACAAACAATAACCACAAAGACACAAACAACAACCACAAAGACACAACAACCTCAAAGACGCAAACAACAACCACAAAGACACAAACAATAACCACAAAGACACAACAACCTCAAAGACGCAAACAACAACCACAAAGACACAAACAACAACCACAAAGACACAAACAATAACCACAAAGACACAACAACCTCAAAGATGCAAACAACAACCACAAAGACACAAACAATAACCACAAAGACACAAACAACAACCACAAAGACACAACAACCTCAAAGACGCAAACAACAACCACAAAGACACAAACAACAACCACAAAGACACAAACAATAACCACAAAGACACAAACAACAACCACAAAGACACAACAACCTCAAAGATGCAAACAACAACCACAAAGACACAAACAATAACCACAAAGACACAAACAACAACCACAAAGACACAACAACCTCAAAGACGCAAACAATAACCACAAAGACACAAACAATAACCACAAAGACACAAACAACCTCAAAGATGCAAACAACAACCACAAAGACACAAACAATAACCACAAAGACACAAACAACAACCACAAAGACACAACAACCTCAAAGACGCAAACAACAACCACAAAGACACAAACAATAACCACAAAGACACAAACAACAACCACAAAGACACAAACAATAACCACAAAGACACAAACAACAACCACAAAGACACAACAACCTCAAAGACGCAAACAATAACCACAAAGACACAAACAACAACCACAAAGACACAACACCCTCAAAGACACAAACAGCAGCCACAAAGACACAAACAACAACCACAAAGACACAAACAACAGCCACAAAGACACAACACCTCAAAGACACAAACAACAACCACAAAGACACAACAACCACAAAGACACAAACAACAACCACAAAGACACAAACAACCACAAAGACACAACAACCTCAAAGACACAAACAACAACCTCAAAGACACAAACAACCTCAAAGACACAGCAACCTCAAAGACACAAACAACAACCACAAAGACACAAACAACAACCACAAAGACACAAACAATAACCACAAAGACACAGCAACCTCAAAGACACAAACAACAACCACAAAGACACAAACAGCAACCACAAAGACACAACAACCACAAAGACACAAACAATATCCACAAAGACACAACAACCTCAAAGACACAAACAACCACAAAGACACAACAACCTCAAAGACACAAACAACAACCACAAAGACACAAACAATAACCACAAAGACACAAACAACCTCAAAGACACAAACAACAACCACAAAGACACAAACAATAACCACAACGACACAAACAATAACCACAAAGACACAAACTGACTAAAGTAGGCTTTTAATCTGTTGTCCACAGAGTCTCCACACAGTGGACTTAGCATATGCTATGCTAACAGACTAACAGGTCCCATTTCAAGTCGTCATCTTCACCAGCTGTATAATGATTGATGTAGCAGGCTAATGAAAGCTAATGCTAACTGTTAGCCTTGGAAGTGAAACATTGCTGCTGCTGCTGCTGGAAAGAAGCTAGTTAGTCTGACATGCTAACGCATTTTCTGTGTTGACAGGGTGAACGTCTGACGGGTAACGGTGTGAGTGGAGCTCTGTGTATCAGCCAGCCGTGGCCCGGCATGGCTCGCAGTATCTACGGAGACCACCAGAGATTCATCGAGGCCTACTTCAAACCATATCCTGGTATCATCATCATCATCATCATCATCGTTATTGTTATTGTTATTATGTCTTTGTGAGTATATTTCATAAAGGTCAGTGTGAGAGCTGATGTACTGATTCATCCTGTCAGGTTATTATTTCACCGGTGACGGAGCGTACCGCTCTGAGGACGGTTACTACCAGATAACTGGACGCATGGATGATGTCATCAATGTCAGCGGTCACCGTCTTGGTACGGCGGAGATCGAGGACGCTCTGGTGAGACACCTCATGCACAGGACACATCTTATATGATGGAATAGATATGAAAGTAAACAAATAAATAAACAGGAGCTCCTCATTAACACACAGGCACAGAAACACAACAATAATAAATATAACAGAAATAAATTCTATTTATTTATTTATTTATACTTGAGTCATTCTTTGTCCCCAGTGTGTGAGATACGATGATGAGACATGAGACAAAGTGTGTTTGAAGACGAGAATAACAAAGGTGTGAGATGATGTTTACAGACTCTGTGAAGATAATTGTTTGTTTGTTTACAGGATGAACATCCAGCTGTTCCAGAGACAGCTGTGATCGGGATCCCACACGATATCAAAGGAGAAGGTGAGACTGAAAACACACCTGAGCTCCCATCATGCTCTGCTGCTCTGTGTGGTGTTTACATGTAAACATGTCAGATGATGTCAGCTGTTTAGTCGTCACATCAACAGGAAGTGAAAAATACTGCCAGACCTTTTCTGTCCCTTTCAGAATAAAAGTCCAGAGCTGAGCTGTGAAACAAAACATTCAGATTGAAAAACAACTTTTAATGAAGAAAAGATTCATTTTAAAATTAATATGTTAAAGTAACGATGAGTCAGTTTATTCAGAACGCTTCATGACTATTGAATCTGTATTTTGTTTTTATTTGACCTTATATTTTTATTATTATTTACTCTTCATGTATCAGTTCTTTATTTATTTGAATTGAAATTTATTGGATTATTAACTGTTATTCATTTTCAGTATGTTTAAATGAATATATAGATTAGTAATTATAATCAGAATGTTAATGACTTATTTGTTTATTTGTTTAAATTAATATTATTTCATGTTTTAATTATTGAATTGATTCATAGATTATTTGATTCAATCACAACAAAAATTACTGTTTAAATTTTATTTATTCCTTTGAATTTTAATTTCTATTATTTTTTACTGTTGATACTTAATTTTTTATTGATTTTTATCAATTTGAATTTAATTTTTCATTATATTTACCAATAATAATTCTCAATTTTTTAAATAATAGATTAATATATACATTAATATATACATTAGTAAATAGGATCAGAATGAGTTTGGATTTTTTCATTTATTTATTTTAATTAAAATGTTTCTTGTTATTTACTGTTGTTATTTATTAATATTATTTTTCAGTTTTATCTTTTTTTATTCTTATTTTACATTAATCAAAGAAGAATGACTTAAAAATATAAATAAATAAAAACCTGCAGTGACGTCAAAATGTTGTGTATTGTTTAGTTTTAAATCTCAGCAGCAGGTTGACATCAGTGTGTTGGATTATTGATTACTGATTATAGATTATTGCAGTAAAAATCAGATGAGGTGAAACATGATGAGTTTAAACTGTGACCCTCTGCTGCCTCCTGCTGGTTGCTCACTGAACCTGCTCATTAATGATACTGATGAACCAATCACAGAGCAGAATACTGACCATCATCATCACATTATTTATTTATTTTCAGGAGAAGATCTTCTACATCATTTTGGCTTTAACCTCTTAGTGTCTGTGAAGTTAATGTGTGTGTGTGTGTGTGTGTGTGTGTGTGTGTCCTCAGTGCCGTTCGCCTTCGTGGTGTTGAAGGAGGAGTCTGGTGTCGACTCTGCCGTCGTCCTCCGGCAGCTCCGAGAGCTCGTCTCCACAAAGATCGCCAAGTACGCCATCCCCGAGCACTTCCTAGTGAGTCTCCTGGTTACCATGGCAACAACATCATCCACACACCAATCAGGAGTCAGTATTTGTGTCTATCATGAAGCAGCCAATCAGGAGTCAGTATTTGTATCGATCATGAAGCAGCCAATCAGGAGTCAGTATTTGTGTCCCTCAGGTGGTGAAGCGTCTGCCGAAGACTCGCTCCGGGAAGATCATGAGGCGGATCCTCAGGAAGGTCGCCATGGAGACATCAGCTGATCTCGGCGACGTGTCGACTCTGGATGACCCATCTGTCGTCAAGGAGATCGTGGAAGCCCACGAGCAGTACAGGAAGCAGAGAGGATGAGAGAAGAAGAAGTAGGAGGGACTTCCTGTCACCGTCACCTTAAAGCACAGGCAGGAAGTGGAAGGGGCCCAGCAGGCCTCAGGTACAGGTGTTATGTTGTTCCTCAGGTACAGGCAATATGTTGTCCACCCACAGCAAGATTCAAGGGAGCACCGACTCACTGTCAACCAAGTGGAAGATGAAATTTCCCAGAACACCTTGTGAAGTCAGCAGTTTGTTACTGTCTGATGGTAATGTAGGCGATACAGACAACAGGCGGAGGGACGGGTGTGAACTGGTCAGCAACACAGCGTCAACATATTTAAACAAAATGGATCAGAACTAGAAGATGTCGTAGGCGCCTCCTGTTTTCTGCATTTCTTCTCTGTTGATTCATCAGACGAGAGAATAATCAGAGCTCACGCCACAACACAAGCGCTGCAGACAGCATTGTCATTGCATCGCTACTACACCTGACGTATGTCTGCACATCGGCCACGCCCATATGCATGAAGTCTGTCCCATTTCTCAGGAAAAGATCTCTCCCCTAATATCTCTCACTTCCCTCATCAAGGCTCATCTCACAGACGACGACACTCAACACCAAGAGGAAGACTGAAATGGGATCGGGCCTTAGTCCAGGTGAAACAGAGCAGCTGTCACCTGTCGGTCGGTGGGCGGAGCTTCAGGGGAGATCCAGATAACGAAGACATTAACTTCTTTTAGTGTTGGTGTTCCTGGGGTAAAATCTGTTTTAATATTAGATGATCGTGTTTCAGACAGTTTGATTAAAATAATAATCATCATATTTTAATGTTTGAATCTGAGTTTAAAAAACACTGCTCACTTTAATTTAATTCACATATATTTTTGGATGAAGCTAAGAAACATCAGAATCAACCTCAGCTGCTTTTTATTCAACAGATATTTATTTTGTGACCACGAGCATATCCATATAGATCCATATAGATCCGTTTAGATCCATATAGATCCGTATAGATCCATATAGATCCATATAGATGTGTGTAGACTTGTAGTTTGCAGCTGAGGTCATTTATTGACAGTTGATTGATCGATGTGACGCTGTGTGTATCACAAATAAAGATTCACTAACAATCTGTGTCTGTTTCACATCTTGATTTTTCTGAAAATAAAATCAATTGATTTTAATGTCACTTTGACCGATTTTATGAATTTGGATGAAATATTTTGTTTGTTTGAGTTTCTGCTTCTTTTAAAACTTATTGATTGATTTGTTGTTTATTCACAGTTTTACTGCATATTTTACAGTTAAACATAATTTATATATTTTATGTGACAAAGCTTAAAAATGACAAAACAATAATTTGATATTTTATTCAGTTCCTTATTTTTTTTCTTTTATAGGCCCTTTTTTCGTTTATTTTTTCTTCTATGTATCATCATAAATATATAAATATTAATGTGTTAGATATTTTACATTTAAATGAAAGTAACAATTTAATAACATTAAAATCATGAAATTTTAATTTACCATATTGTGTTAACTCTTTAAACTTATTTTTTTTTTTTAATTCTTTTTGTTTTCATATTTAACATATTTTTTCTTTTTGGTATAATTACAATATGTACAAACATAAATATCTCACAGATATTTTAAATTTAAATGGATGTAATTATTTATTTAAATAAAAATGATAAAATTGTTATTTTTTTAAGTTTATTTTTAAGCATTTTTGTTAATTGTTTTTCTTTTCATGGTTCAGATATTTTTAGTTTTTATTGTCATTATAAATACACAAAATTATCTTATCACAGATTTATGAGAATAATTTAAATGGCATGGTAGTTATTTATTTAAATAAAATGATAAAATTGTTCGATTTTTAAGTGGAGTTATTTTTGCAGTGTTTTCCTCCAGGTGCTCTGACATGTTTTCTTTTCAGCGTGGTTCAGGTGCTCTGATATGTTTTAGTTTTTAGGTGTCCCACATGTATAAATACACAAAATTATCCTCCAGGTGCTCTGACATGTTCTCCCTGAGAATAATTTCTTTCCAGGTGCTCTGACATGTTCTCCCCGTGTCAGCGTGGGTTTCCTCCAGGTGCTCTGACATGTTCTCCCCGTGTCAGCGTGGGTTTCCTCCAGGTGCTCTGACATGTTCTCCCTGTGTCAGCGTGGGTTTCCTCCAGGTGCTCTGACATGTTCTCCCTGTGTCAGCATGGGTTTCCTCCAGGTGCTCTGACATGTTCTCCCTGTGTCAGCGTGGGTTTCCTCCAGGTGCTCTGACATGTTCTCCCTGTGTCAGCGTGGGTTTCCTCCAGGTGCTCTGACATGTTCTCCCTGTGTCAGCGTGGGTTTCCTCCAGGTGCTCCCACATGTTCTTCTCGTGTCAGTGTGGGTTTCCTCCAGGTGCTCCCACATGTTCTCCTGTGTCAGCGTGGGTTTCCTCAGGTGCTCTGACATGTTCTCCTGTGTCAGCATGGGTTTCCTCCAGGTGCTCTGACATGTTCTCCCTGTGTCAGCGTGGGTTTCCTCCAGGTGCTCTGACATGTTCTCCCTGTGTCAGCGTGGGTTTCCTCCAGGTGCTCTGACATGTTCTCCCTGTGTCACTGTGGGTTTCCTCCAGGTGCTCTGACATGTTCTCCCTGTGTCAGCGTGGGTTTCCTCCAGGTGCTCTGACATGTTCTCCCTGTGTCAGCGTGGGTTTCCTCCAGGTGCTATGACATGGTCTCCCTGTGTCAGCATGGGTTTCCTCCAGGTGCTCTGACATGTTCTCCCTGTGTCAGCGTGGGTTTCCTCCAGGTGCTCACATGTTCTCCTGTGTCAGCGTGGGTTTCTCCCAGGTGCTCTGACATGTTCTCCCTGTGTCAGCGTGGGTTTCCTCCAGGTGCTCTGACATGTTCTCCCGTGTCAGTGTGGTTTCCTCCAGGTGCTCTGACATGTTCTCCTGTGTCAGCGTGGGTTTCCTCCAGGTGCTCTGACATGTTCTCCCTGTGTCAGCGTGGGTTTCCTCCAGGTGCTCTGCATGTTCTCCCTGTGTCAGCGTGGGTTTCCTCCAGGTGCTCCCACATGTTCTCCCTGTGTCAGCGTGGGTTTCCTCCAGGTGCTCTGACATGTTCTCCCTGTGTCAGCGTGGGTTTCCTCCAGGTGCTCTGACATGTTCTCCCTGTGTCAGCGTGGGTTTCCTCCAGGTGCTCTGACATGTTCTCCCTGTGTCAGCGTGGGTTTCCTCCAGGTGCTCCAGCTTCCTCCCACAGTCCAAGGACATGCAGGTTAATTGGTGACTCTAAATTGTCCGTAGGTGTGAATGTGAGTGTGAATGGTTGTCTGTCTCTATGTGTCAGCCCTGTGATAGTCTGGTGACCTGTCCAGGGTGAACCCTGCCTCTCACCCAGTGTCAGCTGGGATCGGCGCCCCCCCCCCCCCCCCCCCCCGCAACCCTCAAGAGGATGAAGTGGTTAGAAGATGAATGAATGAATGAATGTTTAATAAGATATTTTTCCCTTAAAAGATATTTCATCAGTTGGTTTTATTTATTTACTTTTTGTATTAAAGATATATTTTTGTTTGATTCATAACAAGTAAACAAAGATTAACATATTTTAAATTTAAACTAATTTTATAAAAATAAAAAATAAAAATAAATAAATAAATAAAACAGTAAAATATTATTTGACTAAAGTTGTTTGTTCTCTCCAAACATTTGTATTTGTTTAATCGTTGTGTTTATATTTGTTCATCAATATATTTATTGTGTTTTATTCATTTCTTTATTTATTTTTTAGTTTATTTTTAGTTGTTTTTGTTTGTTTTGTATTTGTTGTATTTGTGACCTCCGTCCAGCAGGAGGCGCCCTGCGGAGCTCCCTTCACTGCTGCTGTCGTAAAATCTGCCGCAAAGCAGTGAGCCGTCAGTGAGAACATCACGAGCTGCTCTGTGAGTGTGTGATGATCAATAATCATCAAAGAGTTGATCATAATCGATCGATAATGTGGTCGAGTGTGGAGCAGCTGGTGCTGGAGGAGTTCATGGTGACGGCGGTGACTGAAATCTGTCAGAGACTCAAAGAGACACGCGAAGAAGAAAAGACTGAGGTCTCACACACACACACACACACACACACACACACACACCTGAGGGGTATTCCAGAAAGCAGGTTATGTGAAAACTCAGAGTAAGTTAACCCTGAGATGAGGGAAACTCTGAGTCAGTCACCATGGTAACAGACTCTGTGAACATAACCTGCTCGCTGACAGGTTTTCTTCAATAAACCCTGAGTTTCTCTCTGTCTCCTCCCTCTTACACGCTGTTTCATTTCCTCATTCATTCAGTCCGTGTCAAAGCTTGTATCGAAGCGCATTCATTAGCGGAGATTTACCGTCTGTCACAGTCTAAATCCTGCTGGATATTAGTTTGTTACTCAGGACTGTCTGAAGTTACTGAATTTATGCACATCAGTCATTTCTTTGGACATCAGCTTTTGTCTTTACATTCAAATATTACACAGCGAGAATTCACCCTCAGCTCAGAATCAAACCTCTGTCCTTTTTATATTTATTATTTTTATAACACTGTGCACAAGGATCAGACTGTCAGTCTGTCAGAGCAGCTCCACATGTTTATTGCACATAATGTGTAGGTCTAATTATTTAAATGTTAAAATGGGTATGAAGCTTTAGACACGTAGTATCAGTGACTAATGATCTCTATCACTGATGTCACTGGTCGCACTGATGGAACATAACTCCTATAGCCTAATATTGGGGATTATATGTTCATATTTCTGAGTGAGCAATGGTGCAGCATTTCACTGTCTTTACATTTACTACATTTGTAGCTGAAATAAAGTCACTGAATGCTGTTGAGTCAAGATACAAATAGATGTGCAACATTTTCAAATCTACTGTATTTTAACCTCAACGTCTTTTCAGGTGCAAATCACCAAACATATTATTACTGGGTCAGACTGTGAGTTTACAGTCATGTCTTTATGTCTTTGATCTATAGCCTAGCCTATATGTTTGAAATCTTCTGCCTCCTGTGTTTTCCCCATCAGATTAAACCTGAACAAATATATTATGATATATTATTAATATAATGTAATGTATCTACAGCCTGATACACAGTCAGATTCCACCACTTTATCTTCATTAAGGAAATGTAAGTCTGATAAATGATGAATAAACTTTTTTATTAACTTTATGGTTAACTTATTGACACTTTCCTCGCTCTGACTCAGGCTCTTCTTTTAAAGATAAACGTGCACCGTCTGCTACACATGCATTAATATCTCTACATCCACTGGATTAAAATGGAGGCGCTGTCTTTTATTTACCTGTTGCCATGGTGAATCGTGGAGTCGTAGCTCCATTGATGATGGCTTTTTATTGTCGGCTTAACTCAGAGTGAACATACTCAGAGTTGACTGAACTAACTCAGATCAGCTGTTCTGGAACCGGTAACTCAGAGTTTCCCATCTCAGGGTAAATCAGCTCAGAGTTCAGGGTTAGACTCAGAGTTTGTTGAACCTCCTGCCTGGAATACCCCTCAGATCATTCGTTTAATGATAAAGTGTTAGAACTGACCCGCTGCAGCTGCACTCTGATCGATTAATCGCTCATTATAAATTATTTATTAACTTCAGTCATTATTATTATTATTTATTTATTTTTCTCCCTTTTTAAATGAATAAATTAAATATTTTGTTGATCCTGAAGGGAAGCTGTGATTGGTTACAGTCGCTGTGATGTAAACAAGAAAGAATAATAATAAATAAATACATGTCGTCACATGTTTGTCCACAATAAAGTCATCTTGATTGATTAGTGTGACGTCACTGGTCCGGACGTGTTTCTATAGCCGCCGCCGCTGAGCGCCGCGTGGCTTCCTGTGTGTGTGTGTGTGTGTGTGTGTGTGTGTGTGTGTGTGTGTGTTGTAGGAGGAGCTGCTGGCGGTGATGAAGAGGCTCTGTGAGGCGCTCCTGCAGGAGCTGAGGAGGCTGCTGGAGGAGCAGCAGGAGCTCAGACAACGTGAGGACTGATCGTCAGCATCATGTGATCATGTCATCATGTGATCACGTGTTTACCTCTGTCATCTCTCTGTCTCTGCAGACGCCGCCATCGAGCCTCAGCGGGACTCCGCCCCCCCTGCAGCTGAAGGAGACCCTCAGGTGGAGGTCAGCCACCAGTCAGACGCTCCCGAAGCTGAGAGCAGCCAATCAGAGCAGACGACTACGGCGGGCAGCAGGCGGAGCTTCAGCTGCAGCGTCTGCAGCAGCAGCTTCTCCAGACGGACCAACCTGAGCGCTCACCTGCGTGTCCACAGCCGCGAGCGTCCTTTCACCTGCTCCACCTGCGGGAAGACTTTCTCCGCCCGCAGCAGCGTCAGAGTCCACCAGCTCACCGTGCACGGCGAGCAGCGGCCCCACAGGTGTCCTCACTGCGGCAAGGTGTTCGGCACCCGCAGCCACCTCAGGACGCACCTGACGTCCAGCTGGGGACGCCACGGACAGACGCTCACCTGTTCGTCCTGCGGCGAGACGCTGGTGGCGAGGTGCCGCCTCCGAGAGCACAGGCTCACCTGTCAGAAGACAGACGACAGGTTCAGGTGTGCAGAGTGCGGGAAGGAGTTCTCCAAACACAGTTACCTGTCTGCGCACCGCAGAGTCCACCTGAAGGACAAACCCTTCAAATGTCCCACCTGTCAGAAAGGTTTCACCACACGCCGCAGCGTCCACGTCCACCAGCTGACCGTCCACAGAGGACTGAAGCCGTTCACCTGCAGCGTCTGCAGGAAGACCTTCAGCCAGCGCAGCGGCCTCACGGCTCACCTGAGGACGCACACGGGTGAGCGGCCGCACGCTTGCGAGCAGTGCGGGAACTCTTTCTCCAGCAGGAGCAGCCTGTCGGTGCACCGCCGCGTCCACACCGGAGAGAAGGCGTTCAGCTGCGACACCTGCGGGAAGAGCTTCAACGTGTCTGCCAACCTGCGGCGCCACCAGCTCGTCCACTCAGGCCGCCGGGCGTTCACCTGCACCGTGTGTGGCCGCAGCTTCACGCAGGCCGGACACCTGAAGGTGCACCGCACCGTGCACAGCAGCGAATGGGCGTTCATCTGCAACGCCTGCGGGAAGGGCTTCAGACAGCGCAGCGCCCTGCTGGTGCACGAGCGCGGCCACGCCGGCATCAAACCGCACAGCTGCAGCGAGTGCGGAAAACGCTTTTCCTCGTCCACGTCGCTAAGACGCCACCAGCTGGCTCACAGCGGGCAGAGAGCTCACACCTGTGACGAGTGCGGGAAGAGCTTCACCAGCGCCCACATCCTGAAGACTCACTTGCAGCTGCACGGCGCCAGCAAAGCGTTCTCCTGCGACGTGTGCGGCCGCGGCTACAGCTCACTGAGCTACCTGAAGACGCACCGCCGCAGCCACTCGGAGGGGAAACTGTTCAGCTGCGCTCAGTGTCAGAAAAGCTTCTCCACGCAGGCCAGCATGAAGCTGCACGAGCGCACGCACAGTGGAGAGAAACCGTACGTCTGCGAGGTCTGCGGGAAGAGCTTCAGCGTGTCGCAGAACCTCGTCAGACACAAGCGCGTCCACAGTGGAGAGAAGCCATTTGAGTGCGGCGTCTGCGGAAAGAGATTCAGTCAGAACAACAACCTGAAGTCTCACCAACTGGTTCACACGGGACAGAAACCTTTCAGCTGCTCCGCCTGCGCCCGCGGCTTCACCTCCATGAGGAGCCTCCGAGAGCACAAGTGTGTCGCTGCTGAGTGAGTGGCGAGTCAGACAGGAAGCTGAGGAGCAACCACCTGTCCTGAGAGCGTACGGTCAAGAGCCTCAAACATGAGGTCATGACGACCGTCAGTCCTGGAAACGTTCCCTGAGAGCGGCTGTCAGGGGTCTCAGGGGGTGGAGCCTATCCCTGCTGTCATTGGGTGAGGGGCGGGGCTCTGTGCCTTGCTGTGAGGCGATGGTGCGAACACCACTGCACCACCCAACACTGAAGTTTTGGTTTGAGAGACTCTAAAGAGACAGTTATGACTCATGTTGAAGCTGAATGTCCAGAGAAGAAGAGAAAACATTTAAACGTATATTTTGTTTTGTTGTTAAAGCTGCAGCAGACGTTTGTCAGAGAAACAGACTGCACGACTCAAGCTGCTGTTCAGATGTGTCACTTTACAGAAATATTAAAGTGTGACGTCTCAGATGTTTTTATTCCTCCAGGCTGCATTTATGATCTGAATCTTTCTCCTCCTGAACGTGACCGACTTCCTTCAGTCCGAATCATCCTGGAAAAGTTTCACTTTAATACTTTAATAAACTTTAAATAATCTGAACATTTATTTTACAGCAGAGGAAACATTTGGAAGGACAGAGATCAGATCTGAGTCCACGATGAGACACGTCCTGTTTCACACCTTCTTTATTTACAGTTTAACGTCATCCATGAGGTCACGTGTCCGTTTGTTGCTTTCAGACTCTGACAGGAAAAATAAATCATCAGAGTCGTGTTCAAACTCTGAACCTCCTGGTTTCATACTGCAGGAGGAGAATAAAGATGGAAACTGACATCATCATCATCATCATCATCGCTCACACTGAAACATGTTTGTAATGTGACTTAAAACCTGAAATTAAAAACACGTTCAATGTTTAAAGTCTCTTTTTTTTATCTTGTCCTTAATCTTGTTCAGCAGTTGAGGCGCCCAGAGGCTCAGTGGGCGGGGCAGCGACCCGTGTACAGAGGCCACAGTGGCTGCAGGTTGCTGACTGTCAGCCCGTCTGTCACACATAAAAAGCCTAAAAATAATCAGTCATCAGTCCATTCTGTGTGTAAAAGACTGGCCACTTTATTAGGAACACTTTGCAAGTACCGGGTTGGACCCCCTTTGCCTTCAGCACTGCCTTACTTCTTCATGGTGCGTTATCCTGCTGGAAGTAGCCATCAGAAGATGGGTACACTGTGGTCATAAAGGGATGGACACGCTCAGCAACAATACTCAGGTAGGCTGTGGTGTTTAAACCATGCTCAGTTGGTACTAAGAAAATCTCCCCCACACCATTACACCACCAGCAGCAGCAGCAGCCTGAAGCGTTGATACAAGGCAGGATGGATCCATGCTTCCATCTGAATGTGGTTTTTCCAATCTTCTATTGTCCAGTTTTGGTGAGAAAACCCGTGTGAATTGTAGCCTCAGTTTCCTGTTGTTAGCTGACAGGAGTGGCACCTGGTGTGGTCTTCTGCTGCTGTAGCCCATCTGCTTCAAGGTTGGACAAGGTGTTGTTGCTTCAGAGATGCTCTTCTGCACACCTTGGTTGGAACCAGTGCTTATTTGACTTCCTGTTGCCTTTCTATCATCTTGAACCAGTCTGGCCATTCTCCTCTGACCTCTGGCATCAACAAGGCATTTTGGCTCACTGGATATTTGCTCTTTTTGGGACCATCCTCTGTAAACCCTAGAGATGGTTGTGCTGAAAATCCCAGTAAATACTCAGACCAGCCCGTCTGGCACCAACAACCATGCCACGTTCAAAGTCACTTCAATCACCTTTCTTCATCATTGTGATGCTGCGTTTGAACTTCAGCAGCTCGTCTTCATCATGTCTACATGACTAAATGTTAATGAGCTTTGGAGCCTTTTGTAATATTTCTTCCATTTTTATTTTGTTTAATATTTTGTATTACTTTTTAAAACTTTTTTCCACATTATATTTTTTTCTTATATCTTAATCTTTTGATTTATTGTTAAATTTGATATATATAGTATTTGCCGAATTTTTAAACTAAATTTTAAATCTTTTTTTCTGTGTTTTTATTGTATATCTATATTTATTATATTTTATTTTTTGTTATTTTGATTGTTTTCTCTCTCTCTCTCTCTTTTTTTTTTCTTGGCTGATGCGTGTGACCGGGGTCTTTTATTTTGAAGTCCCACACCGGAAGCTGTCAGTGGCTCGGTGTAAACACCCCCGGTGGGATGGTGACTGGGTTCTGTCCGGGTTTAGTCCCTCTGTACCCGGGTTAAACGTCAGCACGGTGACCCGCTCCAGCTCCAGACCAACACCTGATCCGATCCGAGCCGAGTTGAGCCGAGTGAACCGTCCGAGAGCAGCATGAATGAGACGGAGGGGCTCCGGTTCCGGCGGGTGCACAGACCGCAGGTCATCACCGACGAGCTGCCGGAGCACCGCTACAAGGGATCCGGGTAAGAAACGGAACCGGGACCCGGGGCGGACAGTAACACACGATCACCGAGCGGAACAGGACCGTTACCGTCTCCGGTTCCGCCTCAGCAGCACCGTGAGGCAGCAGCCGGATGTTTCAGGCTCATTGATTATTGATCAGACAACCGGAAGTGATTCTGTGTGCTTTATTGGTCACAACGTGCTGATTGCAAACAGGAAATAAAACCGATCTGATTCAGAAACAGACTTCCGGTGTTGAAATTCGTTACCTGCCGAGTATCTGAGCTGACGACGTCACTTAAAGTTATTACTCCTTGAAGGCTGATTAAAAATTAAATTAAATAAAGCAGCAGCTGAAGTAATCGAGTACATACTTACTCACTTACTGAATTAAAGTACAGAGTTGGAGTTCTTGTACTTGAGTATTTTTATTATTCTGCTCTCTCCTCATCTTCACTACATTTATCTGACACTTTAGTTACTTTACAGATTCAGATTACTAATACTAATAATAATTGATATAATTAATAATAAATAATGTTTATAAAGTAGATGAAGACATTAAAATCAGAAAAGGGAAATCCAAGGCACTCTTCTTTAAATGTATAGAAAGCCTTTATTTAAAAAAAATGGCTGTTTCATTTAGAAAAGGTTAAAACATGATGGAAGTGGGTTACAGCCCACGCGTTTCGGCACAAAAGCCTTCTTCGGGGTGTAACCCTCAGCATAGTTACAGTTACACCCTGAAGAAGGCTAACCCTAACCCTCAGCACAGTTACAGTTACACCCTGAAGAAGGCTAACCCTAACCCTCAGCATAGTTACAGTTACACCCTGAAGAAGGCTAACCCTAACCCTCAGCACAGTTACAGTTACACCCTGAAGAAGGCTAACCCTAACCCTCAGCACAGTTACAGTTACACCCTGAAGAAGGCTAACCCTAACCCTCAGCACAGTTACAGTTACACCCTGAAGAAGGCTAACCCTAACCCTCAGCACAGTTAATGAAGAGTGCCTTGGATTTCCCTTTTTTGATGTCAACATTCCCACCAGAGAGCACCTTCGTCACATGATTAGATGAACCTTCTGAGCACTCTGAACTTTCTTTTTGACATTAAAATCAGCTCCACCTTCACCAGCTACAATATTAAATTCATCAACACATTAGTGCCTCAGTGATTACAGATTACAGATTACTCTGCACACGTTGGTACTTCATAAGTATTTTAATAATAATACTTTTGTAATTAAGTGCATTTCTGAACGTGGTATTGTTTTATTGCTGCTTTTACTGAAGTACATGATCTGAGTACTTTTCTCAACACTGGCTAAATCTTTTCACAATGGAGGAGAAGCTAACTAGCTTAGCATAAAACTAAATAGCTTTGCAGATCTCAGCAGCTACCAGCTCATTAGTTATTTTTAAATTGATATATTGATATCAGTACCGTTATTGATCATAATACTCTGACTGAGAGAAACTCAGCCAAACACTCGACTCCTTTCAGATACTCTCTGTAAATAAAGTAAAGTTCAAAGAGTAGAGGACTGAGGATTGATCCCTGAGGAGTAGGGGTGGGACTCTCTAGGCAGCTCACGATTTGATTCAATTCCAATTCCAAGGGCAACAATTTCGATTATAAAACGATTCTCAATTCTAAAACGAGCCAGTAAGAAAATTTACACTGGATATTGAAAATCATTATTGTAATAAAGCTGGGAATACATATCCAGTGCATACAAACTGTATTACTTACTGTGGTTGAGATGACTACACCGGTCTCCACCGGTCCATCCTCCTCATCCACAAATCTCAACGGGACTCTCCTGTCCCTCGTCGACCTTCTCGACATTTCTCCTCCAGTATTTACAAAACTATAACTGCCTATGACTGTCTATGAACTGTAAAAACACGAACGTTTGCAAAAAAGATGAACGATGGCAAAACTACGAACCATGGTGAAAACACTCAAAAACATGTCAAAAAACACTCAACAGCTCTAAAAAAACCTCAAATACTATTATTTACAACCCTAAATGTCATTTACAAAATAAACACCACCAAAACATCGCTAAATCACTCCAACTTGCTCCTCGTCAGCTGTTACTCTCCTCCTGCTGTGCTCACTTCCCTCCCCTCCTTCACAGGTAATGACCCTGAGGAGCCCCAGAGTTTAAATAGTAGAGGACCAAGGATTGATCCCTGAGGAGCCCCAGAGAAAAAAGTGTTCAGTATTCAGAGTGTCAAGTGTTTCCTTGTTTCTCTCCTCTCTCAGCACCTACAGTGGGAAGGTGTTCCAGGTGACTCTGCTCTCTCTGGGTGGCTTCCTGCTTCTTCCTCTCCTGTTCATCATCCTCATCCTGGAGTCTCCCATCCAGCCTGACGTGTTCAGGTGAGTCAGTCTGCTCACAGCAGAACATCTGATTTGTTTGAACACTGCAGCATTAGTAACCTCCATCTGCACATGACCTGACATGTTTGGTCACGTGATCAGTTTAAACCCGACAGATTAACTATCTGCTGCCTGCTGCGTGAAATTCTTCTCTTTTAAAATGTTTTACATTTTTCCGATGTTAGCGGATGTGTTTTTATTTCAGGTGAAGCAGCTGTCAGTAAACTTTGGTTCAGCTTCTTTTTACTCACAAAAACATCAAGTGAACCAAAATATTCCAGCAAAGTCAGGACAGCATTCTCTCCTGTCATTCGTCAGATGTGTCAGCGGGACGGGGTCACAAAATAAACACCAGATATTAAGTGAATGAAAATTGAGATAAGAAATAAGTCGAGTCGATGTGTGGCTTTCTGCACGTCACATGAACTTCAACATCCACAATTAAGGGCAGTTTTTCAACTTGGACTCTTTTCTCCTGTGTTTTGTGTCTCTGACTGATGGGAACAGCAGTTTTTGAAATTGCTCCAGTACTGAGAGAGAAATAGGTTATTTTTTTAACCAGAAACAGCACCGAAATCACCATCACCAAACCCACCAGACTGCATTTAAATAATCATTTTATCATCATTAAACACACTTTATGCACAGACGACAGAAACAAAATAAAACTCACAGAAACCATCTCAGGGGGCGTCGGTAGCGTAGTGGATAGTGTTGGCGCCCCATGTACAGAGGCATTGCCTCGCTGCAGTGGTTGCGGGTTTGAGTCTGGCCTGCGACCCTTTGCTGCGTGTCAGTCCCTCTCTCTCTCTCTCTCTCTCTCTCTCTCTGTCTCCCCTCACTCACTGTCCTGTCCATTAAAGGCAAAAAGCCCACAAAAATAATCTTTAAAACAAAAAGAAGAAACCATCTCAGTTCATCTCTCCACTGTTCCAACAGTCACCAGCTCTGGTTTGGTTTAAATTACCCTTAATTCACCAGTTAGATGTGACAACGTGCCGCCTCAGTACACACTAACATGACTGGTTATTTAAATGGAGTCTGGTGGGTTTGGTGATTTCAGGACTTTCTGTTCAAATAAAAAGGATCTTCCTCTTTATCCAAACAGTCTCAGATTGTTCAGCTGTTGGTAAAGTTGTGAGCCTTAAAGGATCTGAAGTCAGTGAGGTTCGAAATATAACAATAACGTCATAGCACATCGTTAGAATATAGGTTACAGGCGTTGAGTAACGTTAGTGCTGCTTTTTCATTTCATTAACATTTTTGGACATTTAAAAATATTTTTCACACATTTAATTGACTTTTTTGTTCTCAGACATTTTATAAAAACAATTTTGGACATCTTAATAATATTTTTTGGATATGTGGGCTACAGCAACACTAAACCCCTGAGCTTGCCTGAGAAGGACTAAATGCACAAAGCTGCTATTTTGAAATATCCCATGGAGAGAGACTCTCACTGCAGCCTGTTCTATTTTGTTGTGAAAATGTGGGCGTGCAGCCTCGTTCTGTGGACGATAAACCAGGTGCAGACTTCCATCTGTGTCACCGCTGATGAGGAAATACAGCGAGTGCTGGACGGAGCAGTGAGTGACAACAACCCCGCCCACATTTAAGAGGACTGTCTGAACACACCGAGGGTCTAGGTACCATGTCTGAAGGCTTACTGCTGGTTCCAAACTCAAACTAAAACATGATGGCAGTCGATGACATCATAGCATTAATGACTGAAGAGTTGTGATATTATGGTGAGTTGGATTAATAATATCTAAAGTAAATGTGATAGTGACTCTCCTGTCAGTTTAAAAACTTTACTCTACAGCAGGAGACGACTGTTTCCCCCTCGCTGACCCCGCCCCCTAATTGTGACCTCACAACAACAGAACAAATCAAGCTGATGTTTTAAATGTAGAGTTTTATGTGGTTCAGATGATCCTGGAGGCTGTAACCACTATAACGTCTGAACATGTCCATATTCAATATGTTTATTAATGATTGTTCTATAAATAATAATCCATCAGGTGGTTCATCCTGCAGAATTATCATGGAAAC
This sequence comes from Epinephelus fuscoguttatus, assembly GCF_011397635.1. Lineage (NCBI taxonomy): Eukaryota > Metazoa > Chordata > Actinopteri > Perciformes > Serranidae > Epinephelus > Epinephelus fuscoguttatus. Next base: position 559,537 of record NC_064767.1, read on the forward strand.
CATGTCTGTGATGTAAACTTGACTTCCTCTTACATCATCCTGCTGAAATGTTGAGACATGGAGTCCCAGATGTGTTTGTGGTAATAATTTCACATCAGATGAATCTTTGTCGACATGACTGTAACGTCTCTGTGGTTCTTCAGTCGGTCGTCTGTCGGAGCGAGCTCACTCTGATGAGTCTCTGATGGCTGACTGTGAACATTTCAACTCTCTGCTGCAGATATCTGAACATCTGCTGACTCTCCTGGTTAATGATTTATCAGAGGAAGTTCTAACAAACGTCTGAGAGTCAGTTTGGACACACAACTTCATCATTTCACAATACAGTTATTACACAGCAAAGACAAATCATCCTGTGTCAGGAATGATCAGGCGACAGGTGCCAGTATCAGTAAAGAAAACTCGAGTCACTTTGTGTCAAACAGGATGAAACACGTCAAGATTTCAAGTGTCAGCTCTTGACTGAGATATCAGACAGAGACCACGATTGGGAGGAGAATCATTTTATGATTAAGGTTTTATTTATTTAAACATAAAGTTGTAATATTTTAAGGACTAATGTACCTCTAAAAAAGTTATATTTTCAAAACAGGTTGTAATAGGCAAGGCAAGAGTAATATTTAAATTATGTCTTATTTTCAGAATAAAATCACATTATTTCCAAAAAAAAAAAAAAAAGTTTTGAAAATTTTAAAATTTTTAGAGGAATGCAATATGTAGAGAAAAAAGTTGTAATATTTCAATGTAAAAGTATTTAGAAAAAAATATTAAATTTGAGAGAAAAGTTGTTTATTTGTAACAAAAAATAATAATATTTTAAGAATAAACGCACATAAGTTTTAATATTATGAGAGTACTATTTGGATGATGAAATATCACAGTACTTTTTTAAAAAGTTGTGTTTTGGTATAATGCAGTGTGTGTTTTTTAGAAAATATTCAAAGAAAATATAGTAATATTTAAAAAAGTGTTTAGAATCATGTTTTTAACTTGAAAGAAAATTCATTAATTTGGAAATAAAATTGCATTATTTATAGAAAAATGTTTTTAAAAAATACAATATATATGTATAAAATATAAACATATTTTGAAAATAATATTTAATATTTTAAGAATTAACATACATAAGTTTTAGTATTATATTATTTAAAATATGTAATATTTAAAAAATAAAATCACATTATTTCTAAAACTTTTTTGTAAAATGTTATATTTTAAGAAGAATACAATATTAGGGGAAAAAAGTTGTTTTTTAACAATAAAGTTGTAATAGTAACATTTGACAATAAAGTTGCATATATATATATATGTAAAATCATAATATTTTGAAAATAAAGTTGCATTATTTTATAGAGAAAGTATTTTAAAAAAATTTGTGTGTAATATTTCCAGAAACAATATTAAGTTGTTATTTAGAATGTAGCTGTAAATTTGATAAAAAGATTTTCCATAATAAAGTTCTGATATTTTGATTATTTTTTTTTTTTTTTACAGAAACTTCTCATCATATTCAGTGAATAAAGACAAAAAATTTGGACTTGTTTCTCATAGGATTAAAAATGAATGAATTCATATTTTTGTATCTCTAACAGCGGTGCTAACACCTTAAAGTCGTAAAGTGGTGTATATATTGAAACGCCTCCTGCTGGTTGTTTTGTGTTGCTGCAGTCTGAAGGAGCCTCCACTGATGAAGGGCTGCTGGGAGCCGAACCTGAAGCTCAGAGAGGCCCAGAGACTGTTCGAGGACCAGATCATCGGACCTGAGTCCATCGCCAACATCGGAGGTCAGCGTAGTTTAGTTTGACCTCCTGTCACAGCTGGACGATGAAGACGATGAAGAAGACTGAGAGCTGACACGTGTTTGTCTCTTCTGTCCGCAGACGTTTTGTTCGCTGGAACAGCTGATGGGAAAATCGTGAAGCTGGTCGGTCGAAGAATTCACACGGTGACGAGACTCGGAAAACTTCCCTGTGGTGAGATAAATGTTGAGTCTAAATAAGTTAATTTAGTTATTAAGTTAAATTAGTTTAATCTAGTTAATCTTAATCTTTTTGTTTTAGTTCAGGTTCTAGTTTAGTTTAGTTTAGTCCAGGTTCTAGTTTAGTGTAGTTTAGTCCAGGTTCTAGTTTAGTGTAGTTTAGTTCAGGTTCTAGTTTAGTGTAGTTTAGTTTAGTTTAGTTTAGTTTAGTTTAGTTTAGTTTAGTTTAGTTCAGGTTCAAGTTTAGTTTGGTTCAGGTTCTAGTTTAGTTTGGTTTAGTTTAGTTCATTTCAGGTTCTTGTTTAGTTTAGTTTAGTTTAGTTTAGTTTAGTTTAGTTTAGTTCATTTCAGGTTCTTGTTTAGTTTAGTTTAGTTTAGTTTAGTTCATTTCAGGTTCTAGTTTAGTTTGGTTTAGTTTAGTTTAGTTCAGGTTCTAGTTTAGTTTAGTTTAGTTTAGTTTAGTTTAGTTTAGTTCAGTTTAGTTCCGGTTCTAGTTTAGTTTAGTTCATTTCAGGTTCTTGTTTAGTTTAGTTTAGTTTAGTTCATTTCAGGTTCTAGTTTAGTTTGGTTTAGTTTAGTTCATTTCAGGTTCTTGTTTAGTTTGGTTTAGTTTAGTTTAGTTCAGGTTCTAGTTTAGTTTAGTTTAGTTTAGTTCAGTTTAGTTCCGGTTCTAGTTTAGTTTAGTTCAGGTTCAGGTTCAAGTTTAGTTTAGTTCAGGTTCTAGTTTAGTTTGGTTTAGTTTAGTTCAGGTTCTCGTTTAGTTTAGTTTAGTTTAGTTTAGTTTAGTTTAGTTCAGGTTCAAGTTTAGTTTAGTTTAGTTTTATGTTTAGTTTTTGGTTCAATTCAATTTAATTTAGTTTGACTGGGTTAATTTTGTTTAGTTTTTATTGTAATTTTCAATTTAGTTTAGTGTTGTTTTTTCAATTTATCTTTAGCTGAAGATAAAATGTCCCTCAGTGACCTTTGACCTCATCTCATGTGGACACTGTGAGAAATCAATCTGTGACACGATGACGCTGCTCCAACCGTCTACTTCCTGTTCACTGTTTCAACACTAAACACACAGACTGAGAACACCACGTCCTGTAAACACACACTGTCTCACCTCAGTCTGGCTGTCTCACCTCAGTCTGGCTGTCTCACCCCAACAGTCCGTCCGTTTCATTTCAAATCACAGAACACTACAACACAGGTTCTTTTATTGTGAAACAGGAAGTGAGTGCAGTGTTTGCTCTGTGTGCAGCTGTGTCACATTAACAACTCAACGGTCAGTTAGACGATTAGGAGGAACTTATTTTGGCGGTTCTTCAAACAGGAAGCTGACTGATAACGACTAACTGTTGGTCTGGGACAGTTTAACCCCAGAAATCCTTCGTTCGGTTTCAGATTCACTGCGTCGTCAGGTTTCAGCATTAAAACATAAGAAATGTAAAAACTGACAGTTTGAAGATCTTTTTTGTTTTTCAATGAGAATATGTGTGAAAATACACTTGAACATGAATCTGACAAATTATTAGCAAAAACATTTCACTGACACATGACTTCAGTGATTCAACATTAAAATCTGCCAGTAATTATTATTATTTCAATATCTCAGTATTAAATAAACAGAGTTTGGTTATTGTCTCAGGATGATACTGTCTGTCTGTCTGTGTGTCTGTGTGTCTGTCTGTGTGTCTGTCTGTCTGTGTGTGTGTCTGTGTGTCTGTCTGTGTGTCTGTCTGTCTGTCTGTGTGTCTGTGTGTGTGTGTGTGTCTGTCTGTCTGTGTGTCTGTGTGTGTGTCTGTGTGTCTGTCTGTCTGTGTGTCTGTCTGTGTGTCTGTCTGTCTGTCTGTCTGTCTGTCTGTGTGTGTCTGTCTGTGTGTTTGTCTGTCTGTCTGTCTGTGTGTCTGTCTGTCTGTCTGTCTGTCTGTGTGTCTGTCTGTGTGTCTGTCTGTCTGTGTGTGTGTGTCTGTCTGTGTGTCTGTCTGTGTGTCTGTCTGTCTGTCTGTCTGTGTGTCTGTCTGTGTGTGTGTCTGTCTGTCTGTGTGTCTGTGTGTCTGTGTGTGTGTCTGTCTGTGTGTCTGTCTGTCTGTCTGTGTGTCTGTCTGTGTGTCTGTGTGTCTGTGTGTGTGTCTGTCTGTCTGTGTGTCTGTGTGTGTGTCTGTCTGTGTGTCCGTCTGGTTCTCAGCCTGACAATAGAGGATCTAATGTACATTTAATTTTTCATATGAAGCTCTTACAGTTTCCTGCTGTGTGAGCATGAAGTTTGAGATGAATGTATGAGGACTCTTGGTGAACGTGTGAGTCAGACATGGTGATGATGACTCCATTACAGGCTCCAGAGAGGATGAGCCCACCTGTGGGAGGCCACTGGGGATCAAGGTGGGACCCAACGGGACTCTGATTGTGGCCGACGCCTACCTGGGAGTGTTTGAGGTCAACCCCACCACAGGTCAGAGACCACACACACACACACACACAAGTAATAAAACAAGACGAATATAAAGGTCAGAAAATAAACGTCAGGACTCGACGTATGAAAAGATAAAATATTATAATGAAAACAATATCAACAGCAACAAAAATCAAATTAAACATTTCAGAACAGCAAAAATTTAAGTTACGTCCACGTGAGAGTCAACGATAAACTGATTAGATTTTAATGGTTAAAGGTCACTGTGATCTTGCTTGGGTCTCATTTACATGAATGAAATATGTCAAGAAGGTTGTGGCCAGAGGTCACTGTGACCTTGCGTCCATCTCATTTTGTGAATGCAATATCCCAAGAGCACCTTGGGGGCATCTCTTAAAATTTGGCACAAACGTCCATTTTGGTGGTTAGAAGTCACTGTGACCTTGTGTCTATCTCATTGATGTGAACACAACATTTTACAAAAGTCTTAACGGAAGTTCCTCAAATTTGGCACAAACGGCCACTTGGACTCAAGAAGGAAGGATTAGAATTTGTTGGTCAGAGGTCACTGTGACCTTGCACCCATCTCATTTTGTGAACACAATATCCCAATAGCACCTTGGGGGCATCTCTTAAAATTTGGCACAAACGTCCATTTGGACTCAGTGATGAACTGATTAAAATTTGGTGTCAGACATGGCTGTAAACTGTAACTGTGCTGGTTCGTAGAGGCATCCAGCAGCGAGGCAGTGATTCTAGTTTGGATATTGTTTTTCTGGGCTTGTTTGTTTGTTTGTGTGTTTGTTTGTGTGTGTGTGTACATGTAATCAGATCCTACCTCTGGATGTTTGTGACACGTGTGCCCTCTCTGTGGTGGTTTCCTGTGTAGGTGAAGCGACTCGGTTGGTGACGGGTGGTCAGGTGGTTGCCGGCAGGAAGCTGTCATTCATCAACGACGTGGCGGTGACGCAGGACGGGAAGAAGGTGTACTTCACCGACTCCAGCAGCAGGTGGCAGCGCAGAGACTACCTGAACCTCATCATGGAGGCCACGGCCGACGGACGGTACGATTAACGCCATGACTCACCGTAACCTCTCCGACAGGCGGGGCCTTTGTTAGAGACACCAGAGGCTTTGCTTTAGATCCAATCATATTTCACTGAGTACTTCCTGTTTTAATTTGTTGATGGTAGAAACACTTCCTGCATGTTTACCTGCTGTCTCCATTAATTTATTATAATATCTGTTTCCACACCCATATATGGAAGAAAATGTAGAATAATCGAAGACAGAAATAAAATACGTAAATATTTATTTTAGTTTTATTCTCAAAGTATGTAATGAGTATTATTATTCATTATATATATTTAGTATTTTGAAAAATCTTTGGTCTTTATAGCCAAAAGGTACAAAATGATAAATTCATTTTAATTTTATTTTGCAGTAGTTGAATTCAAATATAATTTATCAAATAAATTACACTGATATTTAGAAAAATCATGGACAGATCAATTGATGATATTCAAACAAAAGTAAAAAAAGAATAATTTTGGAATCCACCGTGTTGTTTTTCACTTTTTTATTTATTTATTTTCATGATATTATTTATTTATTTTAAAAAAAGCTTTTACATATATTTTTTTCTTATTCTGTTTTTGTTATTATGACTGAGAGATACAAATGATAAATTAAGAAGTAATTATATTTTATTATTCATTAGTTGAATTTAAATTTAATTATTCAAGTTCTAATCATGTTTAAATTAAATCAACGGATTCACTGATTTAATTTAAACATGATAAAAGTCCAGAATCCACTGTGGGTTTGTTTTTTTAAATATCACATTTTTTTCATAATGAATCAATAATAGCATTAATGAACAGTTTAAATCCGGACACAGTTTGTGAATCGCTGCTGAAGAACTTGACCACTTCCTGTAGGTGTTTCACAATAAAAGCCTTGCTGAGTTGTTGTGTGTTGTTTCCTGTCAGAGTGTTGGAGTACGACACGGAGAGCCGGGAGCTGACGGTGGTGATGGAGAACCTTCGATTCCCAAACGGGCTCCACCTACTGCCTGACGAGGAGTCGGTGCTGGTGGCCGAGACCACCATGGCTCGGATACGCAGGTAAACACACCTGATCCTGATCCACCTGGACCTGACTGAACCACCTGTCTGCACATGGCTCCAAGTTTTATTATTCTGTTAATTCAACAGTCGGCAGAATAAACACATGTATTCTTCTAAATTCAGATGAAACAAAACCAGCTTATTGTAAGCATGTGACCTGGAGTCAGCAGGTGTCAGCTCAGGTGTGACAGCTCAGGTGTGACAGCTCAGGTGTAACAGCTTAGTTGTAACAGCTCAGGTGTGTCAGCTCAGGTGTGATAGCTCAGGTGTAACAGCTCAGGTGTGACAGCTTAGTTGTAACAGCTCAGGTGTGACAGCTCAGGTGTGACAGCTTAGTTGTAACAGCTCAGGTGTGACAGCTCAGGTGTGACAGCTCAGGTGTGACAGCTCAGGTGTGACAGCTCAGGTGTGACAGCTCAGGTGTGACAGCTCAGGTGTAACAGCTTAGTTGTAACAGCTCAGGTGTGACAGCTCAGGTGTGACAGCTTAGTTGTAACAGCTCAGGTGTGACAGCTCAGGTGTGACAGCTCAGGTGTGTCAGCTCAGGTGTGTCAGCTCAGGTGTGACAGCTCAGGTATAACAGCTCAGGTGTGACAGCTCAGGTGTGACAGCTCAAGTTACAGCCTGATTCAAACTGCTTCACATGATGAAATAAAAATAGAAATTATAATTACTATATGTGTAGATAAGGATCTCGTAATTACGAGATAAGGTGTCTAATTTTTTTATCCAGTGAATGCAATGCGCTTCCGTAGTATCTGACAAAGGGTTATTTAAATCTATCTGATCTATATTGATCTATCTATATGTATGTGTGTGTGTGTGTGTGTATGTGTGTATATATATTTAGCCTGGTCAAATTTAAAATAACCCAGGACACAAACTAATTTACGGGATCTTTATTTCTCCGAATACTCTTTAAAAAAAAAAGAGAGTAGTATTAAATTATCTTGGAAAGTTCAATTTGGTTTAGGGTTAACAAAGATTTCATTCACAAACAAAAATGGACATCTTCAGGCATGAAGAGCCTCACTTCAAGTAATATCTTACTCTTCAAAACTCAAAGGATTTCACCTATCTCGGTACACAACGTTTCTGACTCAAAGTGCATTAATGCCAGTGCATTAACAACTCATGAACAACTTTATGTAAATACACGAAAATACATGAGAATGCATGAAAATGCATGAACAACTGTAGCGGTAGCTCTTCTGCTAAACAAAATAAAAGAAATAAACAAAATTCACATACAGTTATTTCCACAGAATATGAAACATTAGTACATTAATATGAAATGAAATCATACAGCCCATTAATATACTTACAACACTTTATCTCTGTACTAACTCAGATCCACATCATGTGGCGACAGGCCGTCAAACTCATGCAGCTCTACACACGAAAATAAACATCATTTTCAGTAAAAGTGCACAACTAGTGAAAGTTTTCCAGCATGAACAATAGCAAAATGTAACTCTGTAAACTGAATTAACAATACTTTCAGCATGTGTTAACCTGACATCTTAATTACTTACTCCGCGACCAAGCACATGTACTCAAAATCTGTAAACATCCGAATGACTACGTCGCTATCTGCGGTAAACATTACATGTTACACTTCTATACGATCTCAAAAGTGATCATCTGTCAAGCGTTTCATACAGAAAGTAACATTCTAAACATATTTACCCACTCGAAAAACAACAAATATCCCTTCTGGTGAACAGGTGAGTCTCTCTCTCCAAGCGGATGCTGCTCATCACTTCCTGTTTCTGGTCCGCGATTCTCACTCTCTCACGCGATCTCCTATAGAACACCTCACAGTCTGGGGCACAGTGCCATCTAGTGGCTTTAGTGTGAACTCTTATTTCCACTTGGCTACATATATATCTGTATATACAGATGATGAAAATGATGTGGTCCTGTGCTAAAGGTCACATGATGTTATATATATTACAAATGTCAATCAACAGTATATATGATGAAAGTTATGTAACGATCTCTGTGATAGATGAAGATGTCGGCTCTCTTTGTTGCCACAGAAACGAGCTGCCGGCCTGGTTCTACCCACATGAAGTGTGTGTGTGTGTGTGTGTGTGTGGGTGTGTGTGTGTGTGTGTGTGTGTGTGTGGGTGGTTCAGTGGGAGGTGTAGTGGACTCGTCAGCTTATTTTCATCCTGCCTGCTGTGACAGAGACAGTTTGAACTGTTTGACTGTATAAATATGTTTTAATATTTAACCCCGACCTGTCCAGGCTCTGTGTTCACTATATATACCTGGTTTATATAAAACACATCAGCGTAGGTGTAAACAGATATGAGGACATTCTTACAGCTGTTTAACTGTGTTGTTTTTATTATCTGTTTATACAGAAAAATAAATCAACAAATAAGATAAAATAACAACATTTAAGAAAATAGTAAAAATACAAACAAAAGAAGATGAAAGGTGATTTGTTAAATACAATATAAATAAAATTAGACAAAGTAAAGAGTTGGTTGATAAATACGCTCAATATAAAATAAACAGTTCCACCATGAAGCACTTTTAAACTGCTGATGACATATTTTATATTATTTAATATTATTTCTGGTCACCAGTCAGACTGTGTGAGGACAGACTGGAGCTGTTGTGTCCTCACTGTTCGTCTCAGAGGACACGTCTTTGTGTTTCTGTATCAGAGTCCACGTTGCCGGTCTGAACAAAGGTGGGATGGACACGTTCATCGACAACCTGCCTGGTTTCCCTGACAACATCCGCCCGAGCTCGACCGGAGGTTACTGGGTGGCCATGTCGGCGGTGCGGCCCAACCCCGGCTTCTCCATGCTGGACTTCCTGTCCCAGAGACCCTGGATCAAGAAACTCATCTTCAAGGTGAAAAGACACAGCGACAGAGACAGAGACAGAGACAGACCAGGTCCAGGTCCAGCTGCTCCTGGACCTTCAGGGAAACTTTCAGGACCCAGAAAGTTTTTATGTCTTTGTTCAGGAGACGCTGGTCTCCAGATCAGCCAGTCAGTGTGAAGCACCGATCAGTGTAGATGAGCTATGTTCAAAGAGACAATAACAACCTGTAGGTGTCCTCGTAGAGACAATAACAACCTGTAGGTGTCCTCGTAGAGATGATAACAACCTGTAGGTGTCCTCTTAGTGACATTAAAAATTCTCAGGTGCCCTGTTAAAAACAATAGTGACCCGCAGGTGTCATAACCTGCATGTGTCCTTGGAGAGACGATAACTGTGTTCATCATAAGAAACAACAGTCTTGAATGTCCTGTCGTCTGATTGGCTGTCTGTCGTCTCGTGGAGGCGGCGCTTTGAGAGGCTGTAAATGTTTTCCAGGAGTCCTGCAGTTTTTACATCCGACACTTTTCAGACCAGGAAATCTGAACAAACCAAGAAGGTTCTGCAGAGTTTGATTTTCAGATCCTGTGATGTAATAACCTTCTTTCCGTCTTTGTAACCTTCATCCTGCCTTCCTATCTCCTTCCTCCCTTCCCTCCTCCCTCCTCTGCAGCTCTTCAGTCAGGACGTCCTGGTGAAGTTCGTCCCTCGGTACAGCCTGGTGGCGGAGCTCCATGAAGGTGGCGTCTGCACACGGAGCTTCCACGACCCCAACGGCCTGGTGGCGGCTTATGTCAGTGAAGTCCACGAACATGATGGGAGCCTGTACATCGGCTCCTTCCGCTCGCCGTACATTGCCAAACTTGACCTGCGCAAGGTTTAAAGACAATAAAGACCAATTGACTGATGGATGTACAGACGGACATGTGTGACTTAGTAAGAAGTCTGAAACTGCGACGTGGTGTTCTTCTTTAACAGTGATGTCATGATGCACCAGGAGGTAAATGAAAACCTGTCACAGGTGTGTTGTCAGACTCGGGCGGCGGTCAGTCTGGTTAAAGTTCTCGACACACATGAGAAATTACCCTGAAATTCAAACACTGTGTCTCCAGAAGGTGAACCCAAGGGACGCTGCCGATAGGACGGCCTGGTAACCATAGTGACAGTCTGACATCATGTTTGTGTTAGACTTTTGCGGACATCATGGAGCGTGATCAGGCTGGGTATGGAAATTTTATATCTTCTTTGGTACTAAATGTGTCTGTAGCTCAGAGTTTAAAATCAGGTTCTGATAACTGACATCAAATTTCCGAAACGTGATTTTGTTGACTTCCTAATTTAAATCTTAATTTATCCAGTTTTGGTTTTCGCTTGGCGTCTCCTCAGACATTTAACAGCTGATTTGGTCATAAACCTGCAGGCAGACGGGATGAACTTCCAACATCAGCGTTTGTTTACCTGTTAATGTTTTGGGCTCCCAGTCTGCGCTAACCTACAGAGCTAACTGGCTTGGATAGCACTGTTACTGCTACTAGCTGCCATTTCTCACCGTAGTATGTTAGCTAGCCTGTGCCAACAGATAGCATCAAAGTTTGTGCCTGTAGTAAAAGAAATAATTTTACCATTATTTCAAATCAGTAAAAACTGTCAGGCTGTCATAACATCGTGCTGCGTGTTCACCCTCGACTGTTTGTAAAGCAGCGACAGAAATATTAAGCCTGAGTTTTATTACTTTGAATGACACTTTTGGTTGACGTAAAGCGTCCATGTTTGTTCGGTTTTCCTGAAATTTCTTTATTAATGAACACCAAGTCAAAGATAGATTCTCAGTTGTAAAAACAACTTGGATGTAAAAGCTAATTACGAGTCAGAAGGTGTTATGTATAAATTTTAGCATGTTGGAAAGTTAGCATGGTGATAGAGCCCTGCAGGAATGAGTTAGCATGTTAGCACTTCCTGTTTCCTTGTCTCAAAGTCAGTGTGTTTTTGGAGATGTGTGAAATAAGGACTGTGGTTAACACCAGTTGAGACCCCACTGTCAGTTTACAGCTTAATGTGTTTTTAACCGGTGTCTAAATGAGACTACAGAACGTCATCACGCCCAACACGACTTTACCAACATCGTCCCCCTGCAGAGTTCCAGAGCCACTGTATGAGACATGCACATGCGCAAGCTCGAGAAGACGGGGTATCTGTCAGTCACAGTCTCCTGTCAGTCAAACCCTTACCAGTTTTTAATTCAGCCAATCACTTAACAGCAGTGCGAGGAGTCAACATTTCAACTAGCTAGCATCCGCGTATCAACTCCCCAATCATAATAAAATAGTGCAACTTCAACCACTGCTCATTTTAGAAGGACCACGGCAGGATAACGTGTCCTCTGTTTAAATTATCGGACAGTTAACGGACAATAAATCATAGCTGTTTGTTTCTGGCTGCTAGCGTTAGCTAACACAGCTAGCAGAGCTCGCTGATGATTCAGCTGCTTTACTTTGAGAAACGAATTTTTCTGATCGTGTTTGTTGTTTTGACATTTTCTTTGTTTTTGAAATGAGGTGCCAAATGTTCAAATTTAAATCTGTGACCAGGATCTTTATTTGCACGAAGATGTTTAATTCTGTTTTAAACATTTAAAACGTGACGGCAGAAACACGTTTCTTTCACAGTAGTTTTGATGTGTATTTTTAGCTTCCTGGCTCGTCGCTGACGACGGACTGATTTCTCTCTGTCAACTCTTTTCCTTCAGTTGTGTTTGAACCTGTTCTGCAGCTTTTCAGCTTCCTTTCAATAAAAACAAATCATGAAATCTGTTCATTTGTTCTCTAAATATTCCTTTAACCTTCGTAACACCTGTTTGTTTTCCTTTTTACCTCAGTGACGTCAGAGTTCATCTGTAGGTTAAAGTCAAAGTTCTTGTGATGATCTCACATGTTATGAGCTGTTAGCTCTTTCCTAATAAACATTTCTGTGACAGTTTGAACACACGAGACACGTGGCTGCTGTTCATGACTGTGACCAGCAGGTGGCGTCTGCACTCAACACAACCACAGATTAAAGAGGACGCAGTTTCTTCTTCACTGCGTCACTGAGTGTTTTTGTACAGGAAATAAATCTGCAGGAAAAGTTCAGTTAAAAATGTTGGTTTTATTTTTCAGTGCAGAGTTGAGTTTGACAGGTGAGCGGAGACGGAGAGCAGCAGGTGAGGATGATGGAGGATGAAGGTGGGACGCAGCCGGTGGTTTCAGGATGAACAGGTGAATTGTCTGACCATGGTCTTGTTCTCCCAGGGAATCACCCAGACCTCTGTGTGACACTGAAACGTCTGAAAGACACAACAGGAAGTAGAATTTTAACCACAAACCCTCTGAACACAGCGTCACAGACGTGTTGTGGTTTAACAAGACTCCAGGAAGTAGTCCAGCACATGATGTCATCTAACTGAGAAGCAAAGAGTCAAACTGTCCCCGCCCGTCCTGCTGAGTCACCTGGTGCAGGTCGTCACCTTCAGGCTGAACGTCACAGTTGGACAGATCTCTGTTGTTGTCTCGTTTACGGCAGACGGTTCGGGTCATGTCCAAATCCACGGCGTACAGAGCTCCCTCAACGACCTGAAACACAGTGTTTTTGTCTCCTGTAAATCCTTCACATCTCCTCATGTCAGATTCAGCCTGTGACATCATGTAAGAGTATTTTAGGTTGACCTGCCTTTGACCTTTGACCCCACAGAAATGATGCGTTTCCTGTGTCGTACCTTCATCTGTGCTCTGGTGATGCTGAGGGGTTTGAAGATGAAGATGTCATTTGACATGTTGTTGTAGAAGGAGACGGCGCTGTCCACGGCCTGCAGAGGGCCCGGGTCCATCTTGCTGATATCCCGCCATGTTCCAACCATGGGGCCGCCATCTTGGCTGCCCTCTGCTGACGTCACAGCTGCAGAGGAAGAGGAGGACAGACACAGATGGACAGAGACCTGAACAAGGTGCCAACATGTGTACAGTCTGTGGCTGTGTTTGTTTATTTCCTTTATTAATCCCCCTGAGGGGAAATTCAATGTTTTCACTCTTGCTTGTCAGTTACACACAGGTCTGAAAGACACACACATGCACAAACAGGACCTATACATGCACAAAGTGGAGAGATGTCAGAGTGAGGGGGCTGCCCTTTGGTCAGGCGCCCCGAGCAGTTGGGGGGTTCGGTGCCTTGCTCAAGGGCACCTCGGCAGTGCCCAAGAGGTGAACTGGCACCTCTCCAGCCACCAGTCCACGCTCCATATTTTGGTCCGGACGGGGACTCGAACAGGCGACCCTCCGGTTCCCAACCCAAGTCCCTATGGACTGAGCTACTGCCGCCCCAAGAGAGAGGGTGGTGTCTGTGTGTGTGTCTGTGTGTGTGTGTGTCTCTGTGTGTGTCTCTGTGTCTCTGTGTGTCTGTGTGTGTCTGTGTCTCTGTGTGTCTCAGTGTGTCTGTGTGTCTGTGTGTCTCAGTGTGTCTGTGTGTCTGTGTCTCTGTGTGTCTCAGTGTGTCTGTGTGTCTGTGTCTCTGTGTGTCTGTGTGTCTCTGTGTCTCTGTGTGTCTGTGTCTCTGTGTGTCTCAGTGTGTCTGTGTGTCTCTGTGTCTCTGTGTGTCTGTGTGTGTGTGTGTGTGTGTCTGTGTCTCTGTGTGTCTGTGTGTCTGTGTCTCTGTGTGTCTGTGTCTCTGTGTGTCTGTGTCTCTGTGTGTCTCTGTGTCTGTGTCTCTGTGTGTCTGTGTCTCTGTGTGTCTGTGTCTCTGTGTGTCTCTGTGTGTGTGTGTGTGTGTCTGTGTCTCTGTGTGTCTCTGTGTCTGTGTCTCTGTGTGTCTGTGTCTGTGTGTGTCTGTGTGTCTCTGTCTCTGTGTGTCTGTGTCTCTGTGTCTGTATCTCTGTGTCTCTGTGTGTCTGTGTGTGTCTCTGTGTCTCTGTGTATCTCTGTGTGTGTGTGTCTCTGTGTCTCTGTGTGTCTGTGTGTCTGTGTGTGTGTGTGTGTCTCTGTGTGTGTGTGTCTCTGTGTCTCTGTGTGTCTGTGTGTGTGTGTGTCTCTGTCTGTGTCTCTGTGTCTCTGTGTGTCTCTGTGTGTCTCTGTGTCTCTCTGTGTGTCTGTGTGTCTCTGTGTGTCTGTGTCTCTCTGTGTGTCTGTGTGTCTCTGTGTGTCTCTGTGTCTCTCTGTGTGTCTGTGTGTCTCTGTGTGTCTGTGTGTCTCTGTGTCTCTGTGTGTCTCTGTGTCTCAGTGTGTCTGTGTCTGTGTGTGTGTGTGTCTCTGTGTGTGTGTGTGTCTCTGTGTGTGTGTGTCTCTGTCTGTGTCTCTGTGTGTGTCTGTGTGTGTCTGTGTGTGTCTGTGTGTCTGTGTCTGTGTGTCTGTGTCTGTGTGTCTGTGTGTCTCTGTGTGTCTCTGTGTCTCTGTGTGTCTCTGTGTCTCTGTGTGTCTCTGTGTGTCTTTGTCTCTTTGTCTCTGGGACGGAGGAGTTTGACTCAGCAGAATTTTCTTTTCATCATGAACAAAGTTTTTCTTCAGAAACTAAAACAGCTGTTTTTAATAAATTCACCTTAAACTGAAATATGGAGATAAAAATACTAAAAATCAGTTTTATTTAAACAAATAAACGTTGTGTCTCAGTCTAAAAACTGTCCCCGTCTTTGTCCACTATGTCTCTGAGATGGACAGAAGCTGATTAAAAACCTGACCAGGTGAGAAACGAGAATCTTCTAAACTTCTCTTTAAACCCTGAGAAAGGAAACAGGAAGTCTTTTACCCAGGACGGTGAGCAGAGAGACGAGCAGCAGTGTCTTCGGTCCCATCATGTCCTCTGTTTGTGTCTCTGTAAGGACACGTCTGTGTTTCCTGTGAGGCGGCGACACTCTGACCTCAGATCAGTGTGAACTACCTGTCATGTTTGCTGCAGGACCGGTTTGTTTAACTTCTTTTGCAGGTCACTTCCTGTTGGTGTGAACACTTCCTGTAGCTGCTGAGTCATGTTCACTGAGTCAGGCTCCAAACCTCAGAAGAACTGTGTTTCCCAGCATGCACTGCAGCTGAGCTCCGTCCCAGCTGACAGCCATCAGCACTCACACAGGTGTGGACAGGTGAACCAGTCCGTCCAGTCTGTTTGTCTCACAGTGGAGTGAAATACAAAACATTTTAAGTCAACAAAAAATCAAAATGTTTTAAGTCAGTGAAAACGAAAAACATTTGCATTGATAAAGATTCAAAAAGTTTTAGTTGAAGAAATTAAAAAAAAATTAAGTCAATTAAAATTAATTATGTATGACGATAACATGTTTATTGACTCGTCTGTGTGTGACCCGTCCAGCATGACATGAATATAACACGTTTATTGACTCGTCTGTGTGTGACCCGTCCAGCATGACGTGAATATAACACGTTTATTGACTCGTCTGTGTGTGACCCGTCCAGCATGACATCAATATAACATGTTTATTAACTCGTCTGTGTGTGACCCGTCCAGCATGACGTGAATATAACATGTTTACTGACTCGTCTGTGTGTGACCCGTCCAGCATGACATCAATATAACATGTTTATTGACTTGTCTGTGTGTGACCCATCTAACATGACATCAATATAACATGTTTATTGACTTGTCTGTGTGTGACCCGTCCAGCATGACATCAATATAACATGTTTATTGACTCGTCTGTGTGTGACCCGTCCAGCATGACATCAATATAATACGTTTATTGACTCGTCTGTGTGTGACCCGTCCAGCATGACATCAATATAACATGTTTATTGACCTGTCTGTGTGTGACCCGTCCAGCATGACATCAATATAATACGTTTATTGACTTGTCTGTGTGTGACCCGTCCAGCATGACATCAATATAACACGTTTATTGACTCGTCTGTGTGTGACCCGTCCAGCATGACGTGAATATAACACGTTTATTGACTCGTCTGTGTGTGACCCGTCCTGCATGACGTGAATATAACACGTTCATTGACTCGTCTGTGTGTGACCCGTCCTGCATGACGTGAATATAACACGTTTATTGACTCGTCTGTGTGTGACCCGTCCAGCATGACATCAATATAACACGTTTATTGACTTGTCTGTGTGTGACCCGTCCAGCATGACATCAATATAACATGTTTATTGACTTGTCTGTGTGTGACCCGTCCAGCATGACATCAATATAACATGTTCATTGACTCGTCTGTGTGTGACCCGTCCAGCATGACGTGAATATAACACGTTTATTGACTCGTCTGTGTGTGACCCGTCCAGCATGACGTGAATATAACACGTTTATTGACTCGTCTGTGTGTGACCCGTCCAGCATGACATCAATATAACATGTTTACTGACTCGTCTGTGTGTGACCCGTCCAGCATGACGTGAATATAACATGTTTATTGACCTGTCTGTGTGTGACCCGTCCAGCATGACGTGAATATAACACGTTTATTGATTTGTCTGTGTGTGACCCGTCCAGCATGACATCAATATAACATGTTTATTGACTTGTCTGTGTGTGACCCGTCCAGCATGACATCAATATAACATGTTTATTGACCTGTCTGTGTGTGACCCGTCCAGCATGACGTGAATATAACACGTTTATTAACTCGTCTGTGTGTGACCCATCTAACATGACATCAATATAACATGTTTATTGACTCGTCTGTGTGTGACCCGTCCAGCATGACATCAATATAACATGTTTATTGACTTGTCTGTGTGTGACCCGTCCAGCATGACATCAATATAATACGTTTATTGACTTGTCTGTGTGTGACCCGTCCAGCATGACATCAATATAACATGTTTATTGACTTGTCTGTGTGTGACCCGTCCAGCATGACATCAATATAACATGTTTATTGACTTGTCTGTGTGTGACCCATCTAACATGACATCAATATAACATGTTTATTGACTTGTCTGTGTGTGACCCGTCCAGCATGACATCAATATAACATGTTTATTGACTCGTCTGTGTGTGACCCGTCCAGCATGACATCAATATAACATGTTTATTGACTTGTCTGTGTGTGACCCGTCCAGCATGACATCAATATAACATGTTTATTGACTTGTCTGTGTGTGACCCGTCCAGCATGACATCAATATAACATGTTTATTGACTTGTCTGTGTGTGACCCGTCCAGCATGACATCAATATAATACGTTTATTGACTTGTCTGTGTGTGACCCGTCCAGCATGACATCAATATAATACGTTTATTGACTTGTCTGTGTGTGACCCGTCCAGCATGACATCAATATAACATGTTTATTGACTTGTCTGTGTGTGACCCGTCCAGCATGACATCAATATAACACGTTTATTGACTTGTCTGTGTGTGACCCGTCCAGCATGACATCAATATAACATGTTTATTGACTCGTCTGTGTGTGACCCGTCCAGCATGACATCAATATAACATGTTTATTGACTTGTCTGTGTGTGACCCGTCAGCATGACATCAATATAACACGCTTATTGACTTGTCTGTCCAGCATGACGTGAATATAACACGTTTATTGACTCGTCTGTGTGTGACCCGTCCAGCATGACATGAATATAACATGTTTATTGACCTGTCTGTGTGTGACCCGTCCAGCATGACATCAATATAACATGTTTATTGACTCGTCTGTGTGTGACCCGTCCAGCATGACATCAATATAACATGTTTATTGACTCGTCTGTGTGTGACCCGTCCAGCATGACATCAATATAATACGTTTATTGACTTGTCTGTGTGTGACCCGTCCAGCATGACATCAATATAATACGTTTATTGACTTGTCTGTGTGTGACCCGTCCAGCATGACATCAATATAACATGTTTATTGACTTGTCTGTGTGTGACCCGTCCAGCATGACATCAATATAACATGTTTATTGACTCGTCTGTGTGTGACCCGTCCAGCATGACATCAATATAATACGTTTATTGACTTGTCTGTGTGTGACCCGTCCAGCATGACATCAATATAATACGTTTATTGACTCGTCTGTGTGTGACCCGTCCAGCATGACATCAATATAACATGTTTACTGACTCGTCTATGTGTGACCCGTCCAGCATGACGTGAATATAACATGTTTATTGACCTGTCTGTGTGTGACCCGTCCAGCATGACGTGAATATAACACGTTTATTGACTCGTCTGTGTGTGACCCGTCCAGCATGACATCAATATAACATGTTTATTGACTTGTCTGTGTGTGACCCGTCCAGCATGACATCAATATAACATGTTTATTGACTTGTCTGTGTGTGACCCGTCCAGCATGACGTGAATATAACACGTTTATTGACTTGTCTGTGTGTGACCCGTCCAGCATGACATCAATATAACATGTTTATTGACTCGTCTGTGTGTGACCCGTCCAGCATGACATCAATATAACATGTTTATTGACTCGTCTGTGTGTGACCCGTCCAGCATGACATCAATATAACATGTTTATTGACTCGTCTGTGTGTGACCCGTCCAGCATGACATCAATATAACATGTTTATTGACTGGTCTGTGTGTGACCCGTCCAGCATGACATCAATATAACAGGTTTATTGACTTGTCTGTGTGTGACCCGTCCAGCATGACATCAATATAACATGTTTATTGACTCGTCTGTGTGTGACCCGTCCAGCATGACATCAATATAACATGTTTATTGACTTGTCTGTGTGTGACCCGTCCAGCATGACATCAATATAACACGTTTATTGACTTGTCTGTGTGTGACCCGTCCAGCATGACATGAATATAACATGTTTATTAACTCGTCTGTGTGTGACCCGTCCAGCATGACGTGAATATAACATGTTTATTGACCTGTCTGTGTGTGACCCGTCCAGCATGACGTGAATATAACACGTTTATTGATTTGTCTGTGTGTGACCCGTCCAGCATGACATGAATATAACATGTTTATTGACCCATCTGTGTGTGACCCGTCCAGCATGACGTGAATATAACACGTTTATTAACTCGTCTGTGTGTGACCCATCTAACATGACGTGAATATAACATGTTTATTGACCTGTCTGTGTGTGACCCGTCCAGCATGACGTGAATATAACACGTTTATTGATTTGTCTGTGTGTGACCCGTCCAGCATGACGTGAATATAACATGTTTATTGACCCATCTGTGTGTGACCCGTCCAGCATGACGTGAATATAACACGTTTATTGATTTGTCTGTGTGTGACCCGTCCAGCATGACGTGAATATAACATGTTTATTGACCCATCTGTGTGTGACCCGTCCAGCATGACATGAATATAACATGTTTATTGACCCATCTGTGTGTGACCCGTCCAGCATGACGTGAATATAACACGTTTATTAACTCGTCTGTGTGTGACCCATCTAACATGACATGAATATAACATGTTTATTGACCCATCTGTGTGTGACCCGTCCAGCATGACGTGAATATAACACGTTTATTTGTCTGTGTGTGCATGTTTATTGACCCATCTGTGTGTACCCATCTGTGTGTGACATATGGGCCAGAGCTGATCCATCACAGTCTGTGGTGAGTCTGACTTTATTTCTATTTATTTACCATATTTATTTATGTGTTTATTTATTCTGAAATAAAGAGGAGGATAGTGGGAGAACAGTACAGGAGGAGGACGACAGAGACAGATGTCCTGGTCGTCCCCGCCGGTGTAGCTGAGACATGGAGGACTGAAGCTGCTCATATTCTTATCAATAATTAATAATAAAATACATGATGAAATAAAAACATCAATTATTTAATAAATGTTTAAATTATTTTAAAAATGAAACACATGCACAGAAACAGAAAAATAAATTAAATGTATTTATATATGTATTTATTTTCATGTTATTACCCAAATTATTAACCTTAACTTTACATTTAGTACGCATCTCTACTTTCACAAACCTGACCTACGTAACTTTACGTTAGGTACATAACTTTAATTTTCAAAACTAACTGTTGTAACTTTATGTGAAGTATGTGACTTTACTTTCTGAAACATATCCTACGTAACTTTGCCTTAGGTACATAACTTTACATACGTCACATGAAGATAACTCAACCTAAAGAACTTTACGTTAAGTCATGTTTGTTTATGAGATTATAAACACTTAAATCTTTCCCTGTATTGTGTGTTTGTGAGTCTGTGTATAGATGTGTATTAAGATGCAGCTCAGAGACAAACGGACAAACATTTATTTTATCACTGCCTTTAAATACAAACATGTTCATATGTGAAAAGTAACATTAGAACTTAAATGTTTATTTCTTATGATTTCTAGAACCTTCCCTTCAGTCTGACTCTGAATCAGTCCCAGCTGAGAGACATGGCGTCCACGCATGAAGCACAGAGCCTTAGGCGTCCAAATCCATGCACTGCATCTCCTCCAGCTGCCAGACGCAGCAGACTAACAGGTAACATGTTTCTGTACCAACACGTGCCGTCTGAGCTGAAGCATGTTCACCATACATCTGAAAATAATCCCAGCAAAACATCAGCTCAGGATTTAAAGCATCTGAGGCTGCTGTCAGCCCCAGAGTCGTCTCCTTTGGTCTGAATCAGGGACTCATGTTGTTCCAAAGTTGTATAATTGCCAAGCTGTGTGTTGCGACCTGGATGTGAAGCAACTGCAGTCACATGACACATTGTTTGGGTTAAACATGAGCATGTTACAGTCCTGGAGGATTATTAATGTGCACCTCCTCCTGTACTGCCTTAATATGCACATTCAGCACATCCAATGCATCAAAACATTGTTTTCTAGTTGGAGCCGCGTTTGCCTCGTTTTCAAACTGTATGCTTTGACTAAAATGAACAATGACAGCAATATAGTCCACGATGAGCAGCGCTAAAATCAACCTGCGTAGTTGTCCCTCCATTGTGACATTAGAAAGTGTCACATTTATCTTGCAAGTGTACTCTTCTTCAACGTTTGCTTTACTTCCTGGATTTTTCCCACATGGAAATTCTGACCAATCAAGAGCAGCTTTCTCACACAAGGCATTTGATCTGGTCCTCTTGTAAATGCTGCCGTGAGAACACCAACCAACTCTAGGCAATTATACAACTTTGGAACAACATGAGTCCCTGATTCAGACCAGAGGAGACCACTCTAGGGCTGACAGCAGCCTTAGCTTCACTCAAACAGCGGACGAACACCAGCGTTGGGACTGACGGGTTAATGTCAGACCGAGGTTCACAGGAGCCACACCTAAATACACAGCAGACATGTCAGACTACAGTAACCACAGCAGCACAGCCATGAATCGAACCTCTCTTCAGCCAACATGTAACCATGACATCTGTGTCTGTTCTTCGTCCTGTGTCTCTCTGTCCGACAGATTCCGATGAGCTCAGGCTCGTCCTGATTGGCAAGACAGGAGCAGGGAAAAGTTCAGCAGGAAACACCATCTTGAGCAGACAAGCTTTTGAGTCCGACCTATCTGCAACGTCTGTGACAACCGATTGTATGAAAGAAAGAGGAGAGGTCGGAGGGAAAAAGGTTGCTGTCGTCGACACCCCAGGACTGTTTGACACCGAATTAACCAATGAGGAAGTGTTGCCAAGGATCAAGGTGTGCATCGGCATGTCCTCTCCTGGTCCTCATGCCTTCCTGGTGGTCGTTCAGCTGGGCAGGTTCACAGAAGAGGAGAAAGAAACAGTCCGAATGATTCAAGAGCATTTCGGTGAAGATGCCGCCAAATACACGATGGTGTTGTTCACTTGTGGGGACAAGCTGAAGAAACAAACCATCGAAGAGTTTGTCTCAAAGAGCAAAGACCTCCAAGACATCATCCAGAAATGTTACGGCCGTTATCACGTCTTCAACAATGAGGTGGAAAACCCATCTCAAGTCACTGAGCTTCTGGAGAAGATCGACAAGATGGTAAGCGACAACAACGGGTCGCACTACACCACAGATATGTACCTGAAGGCAGAGAGAGCCATCGAGGAGAGGAAACAACAACTCCTCAAAGAGTCTGAGGAGAAGAGGAAGAGGGAGGTCGAGGAGCTGAAGGCCAAATACGAAGGAGAGAAGTTGGAGCTAGAATTAAAAATGATGAAAGAAAAATACGAGGCTGAAGCCAGAGCTCGAGCTGAAAGAGAGAATAATGTTCACCATACATACACGCTGAAGGTTGAGTGTGTGATCAGC
This sequence comes from Epinephelus fuscoguttatus, assembly GCF_011397635.1. Classification (NCBI taxonomy): domain Eukaryota; kingdom Metazoa; phylum Chordata; class Actinopteri; order Perciformes; family Serranidae; genus Epinephelus; species Epinephelus fuscoguttatus. The sequence continues at coordinate 582,043 of NC_064767.1, forward strand.
TGAGCAGCCGAAGCTCTGATCTGTTTAACGGCAACAGTTTAGAGAAACTTCTCAAATCATTTCTGAGCGTAACATAAAATAACCTCCTTTACTGTGTTAATTAGGACAAGTACTGTGATATCTAATATTCATACTTCAAATGCTTCCCAAATATTCCACGTTGAAATGTTCCACATCTCTCATATTCCTCTAATTCCATTTCAGCTTTTTAAATATTCAACCCTTTTTGAAGCTCAGTGAAACTGTCCGTCTCAGATTTTTACATTAATGTGTACAGGACAGAAAGAGTGGGTGACGTCACAGTTAGAGTGGAGAGGAGCTGCATTTGTTTTAATTCTCTTAAACTTGCTGTTTTTCACACAATCTTGGCTCTTTATACTGTACATCACGTTTAGTTTAAAAATAGGAAAAAAAATCGATGCTATTTCATACACTGTAGCTGTGGAAGCAAACTGACGGAGCTCACATCTTTCAGACATTAAATCCAGCAGTTCAGTTTAGCATCAGCTTTACAACAGACCTTAAACCCGATATTTCACATCTTTCATACACCATGAGTGTTACTGAACTTTTAGAGATCGTCATCTAGTTTAGCGTTAGCTTTTTAAAAATGTTAATATGTTCCATATTATTCAAACATTATTGCTCTTTGTCAACTTTTAAAACCATGAATCAGTTTAGCAGCAGTTTAACAAACCTTTCAATGGTACACATCTTTATTACATTATGTGTATTTCTTTTACTTTTAAAGCCGACAATGAGTTTAGCATCAGCTTTTCAACAAACCTTAATATGTTCTACGTTTTTCATACATTATGCATATTTTATTTTTCAGCTTTTATAACCATCAGTTCAGTTCAGCAGCAGCTTTTTAACAAACCTTATAATATGTGAGGACACACAGGAGCCCAGAGTGCATTCAAGTACCTAAACCAGCCACCACAAAACACACACTCTCAAGTCAGAGAGTGTTTTATGATGCCAGCACATGTTGCTCGTGTGGACTCTTACTAATGCAACAGAAGAACACTGAGTGCATCTGTGTTTGAGGAGCCTCAGGTTATCTCTGAATCCGTTAACGTCTCCACTTCCCCTTTTTCATCCTGTGTGTTCACTTGAACTCTTGACCTGTTCACACTGTGTGAAACCATGTCTGTAAGCTCCGCCTTTAGTGCTGTAGTCATGTGACGCCTCTGAGTTTAACCAGTCGGCAGTTAATTATTTTGCATGCTGTGCTCATGTGCGCTCTTTGACCATATATGAAGATGTTTCACCTGCAGTTCAGTTTTTTGGAAACCACCCCTCAGCTGTGGTGCATGAGACGACAGAGGAAGTGGTTAGTGATGTTACACTGAGATAGACACGGCTCCTCTTCTCACACAGAGGTTTTATTCTTTCTACTTTGGTTTGTGATTGCTTGTATTTCGTCTCGTCGCAGACGTTAGTCGCAGAAGTTTAGCTTTTTCATTTTATCATGTTTGTCCTTTTTAATTATCTGTAACTGTTTATCGTTGTCACTGAATAAAAACAAGTGGTGGTCCGCTGAAAGACTGCAGTTTCTTCTGAGGTTTGTGCATCTACCAGATGATGATGATGATGATGATGATGTATTGCTCGATTGCTTGTGTTTTGAGAATACTGCTGATTGCATTGTTGTGGTTTTTGTTATTCAGTATCCAGTGATTAGAGACACAGGTAAAGACATTTAATCCCGCTCACACCAGGTGTGTGACTGCTTCCTAAACAATCCTAAAGTAGGGGCGTTGGTAGTGTAGTGGTTAGTGCCGGTGCCCCATGTACAGAGGCACCTTCCTCGCTGCAGCAGCCGCAGGTTTGATTCCGGCCTGCGGCCCTTTGTTGCATGTCACTCCCCACTCTCTTGCTCTCTCCGTGACACACTGTCCTTTCCATTAAAGGAGAAAAAAGCCCTTTGTCACTCCTGCAGGTAGAAAGTATTTCAGAGATTTCAGAGACTTCTCTTCTTATTCATACTTTCAGCTACAAGCTCCATTCAAGCCTTACAGTGTTCCACATCTTTTATACATTATTCAACTTCTACAGTCAGCAGTTTAGTTTATCCACCAAATATTCCATGTTGAAATGTTCCATATCTCTGATTTATTTCTGATTCACCTAAACTTTTTAGATATTCATGCTTTTTTGAAGCTCAGTAAAAGTGTCCTTCTTGGATTTTTCCATTAGTGGGTACTGGACAGAAAGTTCAGAGCTAGAGTGGATGACATCACAGTTAGAGTGGAGAGGAGCTTTAAAATTATAATTTTTAATCTAAAACATCGATGCTATTTCATACAGTGTAGCTGTGGAAGCAAACTGATGGAGCTCAAATCTTTCATACATTAAATCCAGCAGTTCAGTTTAACATCAGCTTTACAACAAACCTTAAACTCGATATTTCACATCTTTCATACACCATGAGTGTTATTCAACTTTTAGAGCTAGTACTTGTAAAGTTCTTCTAAACGTGCTCTTATTCACACAATTCTCACTCTTTATTTGGTAAAGAGACACATTTTACAGTACATTTTAGGTCAAACTGTAGGAAAATCTTTGTTATTTCATTAAATGTAGCTGCAGAAGCAAACTGACAGATTTGACATCTTTCTTACATCATGGGCCGAATCTACTAAAGGTGTGTGTGCATAAAAACGGGTGCAAACTCATTGCACACACAAAAAAATGTACAAACTGATTTACTAACAGCGCGCACTAAGGGTTGCGTCTTTCAAAGGTGCAAAATAGCGCGTCTGCATTCAGTTAGTACGTTTGCTGCAATGAATATGCAATATGGGACGTTTACACGCAATTGTGTGAGTGCTGGGAGGAGAACATGTAAATATATTAATTTAGCACACGCAAAGTGATTTATCAAACCTGAAAGCAGCTTTGCTCATAGAAACTGAGTCTATATTTAACATGTGTCAAAGGGAGGTGCAAACGGTTTGCATGCGTAATTGCACACACATGGCTGCTGTTATTGTTGCACGAAGGAGACATCGAAATAATGAAAGAAGACGCAGAGAACACAGTTTTCACCCCCGTGTGAACATTTTTGGAATGAATGAGAAAACAATCATTAAAACATATCGCCTATCCAGCATTACCATCTTGGAACTGACCCGGGTCAGTACTATTCTTTTATTCTGAGAAACAGTTTTCTGTTTTCCAAGTTGCGAGATGGCGAGTTTTTAGATGGCTGGCTTGTAGGTGAGTCACTTTGTAAAATCCTTTGTAAAATAATTACATTAAAAGTAAGAGTGTGTTTCATATTGATTGATATGTTTTTAAGGTGATAGTGCATACCTCCTACACCCCTTCCTACCTGACACCTGTTCTCAACCCGACCACTGCCGGAGAGATAAGGTACAACGAGGCCCATATCCGCACACGGAATATTGTGGAGCGCACCTCTGGAATCCTGCAGAGCGGATTCTGTTGTTTGGACCGCACTGGAGGAGCACTGCTGTACAGGCCAGAAAAAGTGGCCCAGATTGTAGTGACCTGCTGCATGCCACATAACATCGCCAAGCAACACGGGCTGGAGCATAACGCCATGCCGGAGGAGAACACCGACATTTATTGAAAAAAAGATGATTGAAATCACTTTCTAGATTCCAAACATTGTTATCAAACGAAACACTCAGTCTCATTAACGTCTAATTATGTTAAGCCATGCAACATCATATTAAAGACACATTGTTTCAGTCACAAAATATATCAGGCTATAGCGCTAACATTTATTGTGGCAGAAAACTAAACTGAACAGTTCTTTATCGTATAGCCTATTTTACACAAAATGAATATTCACAGCCAATATAAGAAAACTCAAACGTGACAGTTGAGTGTATTATTTGTGTTTCCTTTTACACAGGTGGAACTCACCCGCCATGCGCACCTCTCCCCCCTCTCCGGTCTCTGGCTGTTGGTCACAGGTTTCTTTGCTGTAGCTCATTTAAGTATTTATTGGCCTCATCTACCAACACCTCTAATTCCATAGGGTCGAATTTCACTTTGTGCTTTCTCTCCAAACTCGCTGTGCTGCAAACCATAAAACCCGCAAAACCTTCATTAAAATAGGGTGTCTCCAACACGTTTGCACTTCTTGTCATTTACGCAATCACTCTTAGTAAATCACCCGCAAACCGCTGTTCAGCCCCACACGCAAAAGTCTAGATTGTGCAGGCAAATTAGTACACGCAAACTGGGATCTTAGTAGATCCGGCCTTACGGGGATTTTTTCAACTTCTGTTTTTTCCTGTGAAAACAGAAGTGTATTTTGAAAACAGACAATGCATGTAACAGGCTGAAGTTGACACGGCGTCCCAGAACGTCAACAACCAACACACCCAGGGTACCTTGGACGTCGTATGTGGACGTGGAAAGTCCATGACCAAACGTGGACATGTGACAAGGTCACAGTGAGGATGATGATGGGTTATTAAGATAAGGTAAGATAAGATAAATGCATCTTGGGCAGTATAGTGCAAACAGCTGCAATATTCACATACATAGAATCAACACAGACAAGTTGCCAACATAGTGCAATGAGTGTGTTATTGATATGCTAAACACAAACTGGTCCTGACCTGGGTCCTGTATCACGAAGCGGGATTAATGTCTTAGCGAGGTAACTTCAGGGTTAACCCTGGGTTTTCGGTCTCACGAAGCCGGTTCAGTTCTTATCGGGGTAGATCACCATGGTAACTTACTCTGAACGGCTATCCTGCTCCGGAGCAGGGTAAGTTCAGGGTTGAATCTGATCCTATAAAAAGCACCACCCACTGGCCAATCAGCTGTTGATGGCTGACAGAAATGCAGCCCAGTCATGACGGGAAGTTTAATTCATTTGATTGATTTTGATTTGAAAGTTTATTTTGAACATTAAAAAGAAAAGAAAGCAACAACAACAGACAATGAAAAGATTGTTCAAAAAGGAGTGGAAAGAAGTGGAACTTTCATCCCAGCCCTTCATAAGAAAGAAACTGATCATTAGCGGACACTTAATAGCACCATTAATTAGTGCCAACATTTTGTTTTGTTGGAGGAAATGATCCCTGTTAAAGATAATGGGCCTAACTGACAGCTTTGCTGCTGGAAATGTGGAAAGTAGCCTATCATGTCTACACTTCATGGTGTTTGAGGATTTTCCTTTTGTTTCTTAAAGAGGGACACTAGGTATATTTCTGCACAGCTGTTAATTTCTAACACAGCTCAATATCAGGATGATTTTATTCAGACTATCAGTTTGGTGTTGATATGATTTAACTGTGGCGTCAGCTTTAAGCTTTATTGTAGCATATATAACGTTATGACAAAGAAGACCAGTTTATCAGACGCAGTGATGTTAGACGATAATTGTAATACACGCAATTCATCTGCGCAGCATTGATTTCATGGGATTCAAGGGTGTGATCAGTGTCAGATGTACAGGTACAGGTACTGTAGCTACTTGAACCAGTGATGAGTCATTTAACCTACACATCATTTTATTTGCTGCCTTGTGTTGTCTTGATTTTTCCTCTCTCTCCTCTATTTCTTCTTTCCTCACCCGTTTCTTTTTCTTCTCTATTATGTGATTTCATTGATGTTTTGACAGAATTTCTTTGATAAGCTTTTAGTGGCTTCTATGCCACGGTGTTGGCCTTTTCTCTAATGTTGCTTTTCTCCTCCTCATATTTTAGTAGAATTAATCTCTGATCCTCACATGAGAAATACTTTTTCCCCTCACATACGGCGCTCTGTGAGGACGCTCAGTGATGCTGCGCTTCTCTCATGATTGTGATTGGTCCGCTGCGTGCGCGTTCACGGCTCTTGATAAAGCAACTCTGGGTTGAGTTACCGAGTTGATATCCAGCGTCGTGATACCAATTATCCTGATTGCCATTGTTAGGGTTAGTCAACCCAGGATAGGTCTGGGTAACCCAGGAAAGCTTGATCTCGCTTCATGATACAGGCCCCTGGACCGCAGCATCAGTTACCACAGCAATGTAACCAGGTGAAAAGGGAGCCGCCTTTGTGAAGCTGAAAATGTGAATTTGAAGTTGAATGCCATTATTGTCATGGCATTTGAAATACAATGAAATTGAACGGCTACTCCATTAAGGTGCATACATTAAACACATATCTCACCCTCACCATTCATACAGCACACATGTACATATATATATATCTCACTATATAATGAGGAAAACTCTGTGTGTATGTGTGTATGTGTGTGTGTGTGTGTGTGTGTCTGTGTGTGTGTGTGTGTCTGTGTGTGTGTTCCATGTTTTTCTCCTCACTGATTTGGTCAATCCATGTGAAATTTGGCACAGTGGTAGAGGGTCATGGGAGGATGCCAATGAAGCAATATTACATCAATTGGCCAAAGGGGGGCGCTATAGCAACCCATTGAAATGTCAAACTTTGAATGGGCATATCTCATGCCCCGTATGTCGTAGAGACATGAAACTTTGCACAGAGATGCCTCTCCTCATGAGGAACACATTTGCCTCAAGAACCCATAACTTCCGCTTATATAGATTTTCCACCATTTTGAATTTTTTGAAAAACACTTCAAATGGATCTCTTCCTAGGAAGTTTGAGCGATCTGCATGAAACTGGGTGAACATAATCTAGGGACCAATATCTAAAGTTCCCTCTTGGCAAAAGTTGGAAAACTTCCTAAAACTGAGCTTCTATAAGGCAATGAATATTGCGGAGGGCGTGGCTCATCACATAAAGGTGTATAACATCTCAAGGGTTTCACCCATCACCACGCAACTTTGTAGGCATATGACCACACATAATCTGAGGGGACCCATCCATTATTGACCCAATCAAACATAATGAGGGCACTAGAGAGCTCATTTCTTATCTAGGCCTAACCGCCATATGGATTTTTACTAAACTTGGTAGATATGTAGAACAGGACGCCTCAAGGTGACTGGAGAAATTTAACTCTAATTGGCAACTGGGTGGCGCTATAACAACAGAAAAATGCTTCAAAATGGCTAAAATGCGACCGATCGCTGTGGCTCCCCCTGTGGACCAATGTTGGTGTTGTTTCTAATGTTTGGTATGACTAAGTCATGGTATGGTATGCTGCTGCAACAAGGGCTAGCTGCACCTTTCCCATGTGAACTACCAGTGCGCCCCACTTTTAAGTCAATACAACATATAAACACTTTAACTATCTGCCTTTCAACGTGCTACCTCAACTACTAATGTACAGTTTTAGCCCACTAACTATCCCACTATTGGCAATGGTGCTACTGTACTTTCAATAAAGCAATTGTACTATCAACAAACACTCTGTCTGAATACATTGCTCTTCTTAATGGGTTCAGCTGACCATTTAATCTGCAGTTTCCTATGACCTGTGTCCCAAACACACACCATGTGAAACTGTACGTGGGCAACTGTGCACTCAATGGGTATGGACTAGTATTATATATATATGTATATATTCCTTCAGATTCTCCGTCAGTTTCTCAGTCAGCTTGTTGGCCAGCTCAGTCCCTGCTATGTATATATATATATATATATATATATATATATATATATAAATAAGGGAGATGCACATCTGGACTTTATTCTGCTGCCCAGACCAGAGTCAGAGGATGGAGGGATGTTCATACTTAATGAATGAATGAATAAATAATTGTTATTTCGGTTACATAAATCTGGAGAAACAAATATTATTCCACACAAATTTTCTCACAGTCAATAACTAAAAAAGGCAACTCATCCTCACTGTGACCTCGAGAAAAGTCATGTGCGCTTTCGTAGAAAACAGCCTGACTCTCCTCTGATTTAATTTTCTGTCTTTTTAGAATGTACCTTTCGCTCTGACTCCCTAAACTGAGTTAAAGCGTGTCAACGTGTTTTATGTCACGTTCACCTGAAAATTATCAGAACAAAATATCAACTAATGATTGAAAGGATCTCAGATCATCTAGAGATTCATGAAACGCTACAAATCACTGCTCGTCTCACCTGACTGTTTCACCGCCAGGACGGAAATCGTTTTAACACAAAACCAGTGTTTTAAAAATTTAGATGGCACCATGATGACGTTGTCTCAGTCAGACCAGTAACACATGAACAAAATCTGAACATTGCTGTTGCTTGAACTTCTGCCCTTCAATTTTTAAATACTCAAAACATGCATTCACATTTAGGGCTCAACTTCCAGCACAGAAAGACTCTCCATCACTTTCAAAACACAACTACAACTTCTCTGAGGCTGAGTTCAGCCGCCTAACAGGGGAAACTCATTTTGGCTGCTTGTATCAGCGTCTGAGTCTTTTGGTAACTGCCGGAGGTTACAACCACAGCTAAGGGCTGCAACATAGATTAACTGGTAACTAAAAAGCTCAGCTCAGCTTCTTCTTCACCATGACTGTCCAGTACAACGGCTGCATCACTGCTGACAGCCCACCGATCTGCCTGTCGACCTCTATTTGACTGTTCCTTATGAACAAGACCCTGAGATACTTGAACTCCTTCACTTGAGGCAGTAACTCTGTCCCAACCCAGAGGGAACAATCCACCGTTCTCCAGCAGAGAACCATGACCTCAAACTGGGAGGGTCTGACTCTTGTTTTTAAATATGGGAAGCACCACCCTGGTCTGCCACTCAACAGGCACTGTACCCGACCTCCGAGTGACACTGGAAAGGTGTGTCAGCAAAGACAGCCCAACACAGTCCAAATCCACACCTGGTGCTTTGACGCTAAGGAGCCTCAGCGACATCTGCCGGGGATGTTAGTGAGGCTTCCCTTTAGTCTTCAGACTCTTCTTCCTCCACAGAGGACATCACGGCTGGACTTAGGGGTTCCTCAAAGTGCTCTTTCCCCCGCTCAACAATATTCCCCGTTCAGGTTAGCATTCCTCCTCAGCCTGAGACAAGTCCTGCTTTCTCCTCCTGAGGCATCTAATAGTTTGCCAGAACTTCCTTCAGGTCGACAAAAAGTCCTTCTCCATAGCTTCTCCTTCTCGCCATTCTATACCCATCTGTTGCTTCAGCAGACCCCTGGAACAACCAGCTCACAATGCAGCCGGCCCCAGTGCTCATCCCTGGTGTGCCGACAGGGTGGCTGCTCTATTAGGTTCTGTCAGCCTGTGGCCTCCACCGTGATACAGTGCGATTCTTGGAGTTTCTGGATTTCTTCTTATTATATGTGTGTTTTTTCTACCTGTCAGTGTGGACATTCTGAACAACTACTAAACACAATATGTCGTACAGTAAAGTCCTGTGTCTCTCTGTCCAACAGGTTCTGGTGAGCTGAGGCTCGTCCTAATTGGGAAGACAGGGGCACGGAAGAGTTCAGCAGGAAACACCATCTTAAGCAGAGGAGCTTTTGAGTCTGATCTATCTGCAACGTCTGTGACATCGAAATGCAACAAAGCAAGAGGAGAGGTCGGAGGGAAAAAGGTTGTTGTCATCGACACTCCAGGGCTGTTTGACACCAGTTTAGCCAATGACCATGTGTGGAAGAGATCAAGATGTGCATCAATCTGTCATCTCCAGGTGATAGTTCAGCTCCAGCTTTATAAAGATGCACCAACTGATCTGCTGGTGACCAGACTCGGCCGGTCAGTCTCACATATGACTTCCTGTGCCGATCACATTTACAGTACAGGCCAAAAGTTTGGACACACCTTCTCATTCAATGCGTTTTCTTTATTTTCATGACTATTTACATTGTAGATTCTCACTGAAGGCATCAAAACTATGAATGAACACATGTGGAGTTATGTACTTAACAAAAAAAGGTGAAATAACTGAAAACATGTTTTATATTCTAGTTTCTTCAAAATAGCCACCCTTTGCTCTGATTACTGCTTTGCACACTCTTGGCATTCTCTCCATGAGCTTCAAGAGGTAGTCACCTGAAATGGTTTCCACTTCACAGGTGTGCCTTATCAGGGTTAATTAGTGGAATTTCTTGCTTTATCAATGGGGTTGGGACCATCAGTTGTGTTGTGCAGAAGTCAGGTTAATACACAGCCGACAGCCCTATTGGACAACTGTTAAAATTCATATTATGGCAAGAACCAATCAGCTAACTAAAGAAAAACCAGTGGCCATCATTACTTTAAGAAATGAAGGTCAGTCAGTCCGGAAAATTGCAAAAACTTTAAATGTGTCCCCAAGTGGAGTCGCAAAAACCATCAAGCGCTACAACGAAACTGGCACACATGAGGACCGACCCAGGAAAGGAAGACCAAGAGTCACCTCTGCTTCTGAGGATAAGTTCATCCGAGTCACCAGCCTCAGAAATCGCAAATTAACAGCAGCTCAGATCAGAGACCAGATGAATGCCACACAGAGTTCTAGCAGCAGACCCATCTCTAGAACAACTGTTAAGAGGAGACTGCGCGAATCAGGCCTTCATGGTCAAATAGCTGCTAGGAAACCACTGCTAAGGAGAGGCAACAAGCAGAAGAGATTTGTTTGGGCCAAGAAACACAAGGAATGGACATTAGACCAGTGGAAATCTGTGCTTTGGTCTGATGAGTCCAAATTTGAGATCTTTGGTTCCAACCGTGTCTTTGTGAGGCAGAAAAGGTGAGCGGATGGATTCCACATGCCTGGTTCCACTGTGAAGCATGGAGGAGGAGGTGTGATGGTGTGGGGGTGTTTTGCTGGTGACACTGTTGGGGATTTATTCAAAATTGAAGGCACACTGAACCAGCATGGCTACCACAGCATCCTGCAGCGACATGCCATCCCATCCGGTTTGCGTTTAGCTGGACGATCATTTATTTTTCAACAGGACAATGACCCCAAACACACCTCCAGGCTGTGTAAGGGCTATTTGACCAAGAAGGAGAGTGATGGAGTGCTGCGGCAGATGACCTGGCCTCCACAGTCACCGGACCTGAACCCAATGGAGATGGTTTGGGGTGAGCTGGACCGCAGAGTGAAGGCAAAGGGGCCAACAAGTGCTAAACACCTCTGGGAACTCCTTCAAGACTGTTGGAAAACCATTTCAGGTGACTACCTCTTGAAGCTCATGGAGAGAATGCCAAGAGTGTGCAAAGCAGTAATCAGAGCAAAGGGTGGCTATTTTGAAGAAACTAGAATATAAAACATGTTTTCAGTTATTTCACCTTTTTTTGTTAAGTACATAACTCCACATGTGTTCATTCATAGTTTTGATGCCTTCAGTGAGAATCTACAATGTAAATAGTCATGAAAATAAAGAAAACGCATTGAATGAGAAGGTGTGTCCAAACTTTTGGCCTGTACTGTACATGCGTACATCGCAAACAGCAGCACCCTGTTTTCAACTGTATTAAATCCCGCAGGCCGCGCTTGGTTTGAAAACCACTGTGTTAAGCTAAGTAGCCGACTGGGGTATACCACCCAAATCAGTATTAGTCACTGATGGCAGAGCTAATGCTAACTCTTTCATGTAAGTGAATGGAAGATGCTAAAACACGTAGCTTCTTAGTCAATGTATACCGCAATAAAAACCCTAGTACGGGTGATCCACAGAGAGTTCAGTGGTTTAATCTAGCAATCTAACAAACACAGTAAACACACATTAAACACACACACATTAAACACACAGTAAACACACATATTAAACACACAGTAAACACACATTAAACACACATTAAACAAACACACATTAAACACACAGTTAACAAACATACACTAAACACACAGTAAACAAACACACATTAAACAAACACACATTAAACACACAGTAAACAAACATACACTAAATACACAGTAAACAAACACACATTAAACACACAGTAAACAAACATACACTAAACACACAGTAAACAAACACACATTAAACACACAGTAAACACAAAGTAAACAAACACACATTAAACACACAGTAAACAAACATACACTAAACACACAGTAAACAAACACACATTAAACACACAGTAAACAAACATACACTAAACACACAGTAAACAAACACACATTAAACACACAGTAAACACAAAGTAAACAAACACACATTAAACACACAGTAAACAAACATACACTAAACACACAGTAAACAAACACACATTAAACACACAGTAAACACAAAGTAAACAAACACACATTAAACACAGATTAAACACACAGTAAACAAACACACAGTAAACACACATTAAACACACAGTAAACACACATCAAACACACATTAAAGACAGATTAAACACACAGTAAACACACATCAAACACACAGTAAACAAACACACATTAAACACACAGTAAACAAACACACATTAAACGCACAGTAAACAAACACACATTAAACACACATTAAACACACAGTAAACAAACATACATTAAACACACATCAAACACACATTAAACACACATCAAACACACATCAAACACACAGTAAACAAACACACATTAAACACACAGTAAACAAACACACATTAAACACACATTAAACACACAGTAAACAAACACACATTAAACGCACATTAAACACACAGTAAACAAACACACATTAAACGCACATTAAACACACAGTAAACAAACATACATTAAACACACATCAAACACACATTAAACACACATCAAACACACAGTAAACACACATCAAACACACAGTAAACACACATTAAACACACAGTAAACACACATCAAACACACAGTAAACACACATCAAACACACAGTAAACACACATTAAACACACAGTAAACAAACATACATTAAACACACATCAAACACACATTAAACACACATCAAACACACAGTAAACACACATCAAACACACAGTAAACACACATTAAACACACAGTAAACACACATCAAACACACATTAAACACACATCAAACACACAGTAAACAAACATCAAACACACATTAAACACACATCAAACACACAGTAAACACACATTAAACACACATCAAACACACAGTAAACAAACATCAAACACACATCAAACACACATTAAACACACATTAAACACATAGTAAACACACATTAAACATGGCTTCACAGAGACAGTTTCCAACACAAATCAGCAATTTTGAGCCATGTTGTCAAAGTGTGTCCGTTCGCAGTGAGCTGAATGATGTCATCAGCAGCTCCTGGACATACAAAGAAGTTTCACTGGATTACTTTGATCGACTTTATAAAAACGTCCTCAGTCTGAAGGGTATGATTCAGGTCCCCACAATGACGTGTAGACAAACACACACTGTTCAGATAAATGTTCCCTCCCATCTGATCAACAACAACCATAATGCATCAGGTTAATTACCCATCAGCCCCCACCAGCTCTGCCTCTGTAACAGCTGCTGTTTATCATATCGATCTTTATCTCCAAACTGAGCACGCTCAGTGCAACGATGACTCAGAGCTGAGTGACCCTGAGTAACATCGAACTATCCTCAGAGACAAACCTCTGTCTGTCTGCTCTGTTTCATCTGATGTTAAAGTTCAGATGAGTTACAGGCTTTTATTCTGGCGAGATCCTTCGTGTCAAGAAAAACAAGGACTCACATGACAGGAAGTAAACATTAAAAATCACAATTAACAGTAAAATACACGTTAAAAATAGTTGAAATAATTAACGGTATGCTTCGATTAATAAGACATGTTTTTGGAGGGATGAAACGTAAACACACAGATGATGCTAAATTCTCACAAATAATCAAAACTAAACATGAATTAATGTAAAATCATCAAATCATTTAAAAACACTTAACTCAATAAACTGTGTTTGTTAATAAACCAATGATTGAAAAAAAAGTACAGTTAATAAAAAATACTCAAAGACTAACTCATTAGTGACCTGACCTGACGGAGAATGTATGAGTTTAATGTCCATGTCTTTGTGTCTGTGTTTATGAATGTATGAATCTGGTGTTCAGAATAAAAGCATGGGTAATGTTTAATTAAATTGAGGCACCAGTGAATCTGTCGTGATGCCGTTGTTTGTCTCTTGTTACCATGGTGACGGGTGGGGGTTGTGATGGAGAGCAGCTGAACAAACATCCTGATGATCTGCTGGAAACTATTTTAATATTCAAACACTTTTTTATGAGCAGATCTTCATTAATAAAACCTGCAGAGCTGCTCTGAAAGGACCTGCATACAGGGCTACAGTACCCAGGTGATACTGAAACATAGATGCCTCATTGGCCGCTGGATTGTATGACAATGGCACTGCCATACTGTCCAGTATGGCAGTGCCATTGTCATACAATCCAGCGGCCAATGAGGAGAGAACAAGACGAGAGAACAAGACGACAGTAACCCAGTGAACGTTTAGCTAACGAGCTAAAAATAGATGTTGATGATAAAAACGAGACGTGATGTAAATGTTGGCGGTGGACTGATGATCAGTCACTCTGAAAACTACTCGTTCAACCTGTTCTCACGTCACACGTCACATAGTGACACACCTTTAGCTGCAGAGTGAGACGAGCCAGTGGCAGTATTTGTTGAGGCTCCTAATAACTACCATAGCACAGACCCTTTAGGGCTGACGTCATGACGATCCAGCCTCTTTTTTAGGGTCTCATGTACCCACACAGATCTCTGTTTATCTGCTGACAGCCTCTCACCCTCAACCAGAGCTACAGACAGCACCCTCTGCCTCAACATGGCAGCAGCTACACACTGATTACTGGAGGATAGACTGATCACACCGGGAGGTTGAGGTGAGGGGGTGATGGGGTGGTTGCCTGGCAACAGTAGAAAGGAGCAGCAGGTGTTTTGTTTTTGTTTTTTTCACTTGTGGCATTCAGTTTTTCTTTTAAAAGGCAACCTGCAAACCTGTGTGATGGAGGCCTGAGGCAGCAGTGCACCTGAGTAACACAACAGCTCCTCTGTCTGTGTTTGAAGAAAGGTTTGTCGGTGCTGAACACAGCCTTGATCAGCTGTCCTGCTGACTGACAGCTGCTCCCAACCAATCAGAGTCCTGTAGGAGCGTCAGCTTCCTGTTCCACAGGATGTCCAAATGTCCTGGATGAGGTGTTTGCAGCTGCACGGTGAGTTCAGGTCAATTAAATATAGAATTTAAAGTGACTACAGTTAAAGTTCATGTTGACTGAGTGAGGTGAAGCTCTGAGAGCGGGTCAGGTGAGTCTGGACTCTGTGTGTCATTTAACACGTGTGTGGTCGACAGACTGCAGCGTCTGTGAAGGTAACGTTCAGATGATCCTGTCGGACAGAGGACGAACAGTGTGAGTGTTTCAGGAGCCGCAGTGAAACAGAAGCTGGTGAGTTCATGTTCATGCGTTCATGTGTTCATGTTCATGTTCATGATGTTTTTAAATCTGCAGATAAAAACTTAAGTGCAAAGTTTGGAGCTTTTTTATTGTTTTGAAGAATTTCATTAAAAAACAACACAAGAAATCAGTTTGTGAGTTTCTGATAAAGATCATTGAGACAGAAATTAGTCATGGTGATGTTAAACAGCTGCTCTGTGGTATATGTGTATTAATATTCATGGTAATGACAGGAAACAGGTCACTGTCACTTCCTGTCTGTTCACTGTTTTATGCTGGATGATAAAGAGGCAACAGACAGCATCTTTTCCTAAATATATCATGATGAAAATAATGTGGGTTGCACAGGGTAGTGTCCACAGTAAAATCAGACTATCAGCGTTTACATAGGTTACTTAGTGGCTTTGCAATCTTTGCAATAAGCTGCTGCCACCGGTGCCGAAATTTCGTGGAATAAATCTGCTTTACGGCAGGAAACGCGTCATGTATTGTGAAACTGGTCGGTCAGCCAATCAGGGACTGGAGCTGGTCCGTATGAGGAGTTGGGCATGAGATGGTTGAGTCACGAGCACAATGGCAGATGGACAAAGTTTGGAGACAAGTGAAAAACGGCCTAGCAAAAGAAAAGGAGCTCCTCTGTGTGAGGAGGCAAAGAAGAGCAAAAAGGAGAGTGATAAAAGAAGAGGAAAAACAAGAGTAAACCTCAGTCAGGCGTTCAAGAGATGGAGGGAGCTCCGTGACCAAAGAGGCTTCAAAACCCATGTCCAGCTAGCTTTCTTTCTAATGGATCAGTAAGTAACACGGCTAAATGTTAGCTAGACCAGAGAGGACTGGACTGTACTGGCTGCTAGTTCATTCCTAGCTGGCCAGCATCGCAAATCGCCGCAACCAGGAGCTGGTAGCGAGTGTTGGTCGGCTGACATCCTGGTTGCCATTCCCACGGCAGCCCTCGGACAGTGATACCCCCCTCCCTTCCTTCTGTTCTCTTCTCACGGAGGCAGCTATCCACGGACATCGCCCAGCTAAGTTACGCCCAGCTAAGTGAACACTGGACTTTGTTTCCCATTCAATTTGAGCTCCAACCGGCCGCATGGTTTCCATACGGTAGCATTTATTCTAGAATGGGGACTGTTTACATGTGCATATTGGTATAATTCCACTGTGTCTACTGTTGTTTGTACTGGTACTGTACATATTGGTGTCATTCACTGTGAGCTGTTTGTACTGGTACTGTACATATTGGTATCATTTACTGTGAGCTGTTTGTACTGGTACTGTACATATTGGTGTCATTTACTGTGAGCTGTTTGTACTGGTACTGTACATATTGGTATCATTCACTGTGAGCTGTTTGTACTGGTACTGTACATATTGGTGTCATTTACTGTGAGCTGTTTGTACTGGTACTGTACATATTGGTATCATTTACTGTGAGCTGTTTGTACTGGTACTGTACATATTGGTGTCATTCACTGTGAGCTGTTTGTACTGGTACTGTACATATTGGTATCATTTACTGTGAGCTGTTTGTACTGGTACTGTACATATTGGTGTCATTTACTGTGAGCTGTTTGTACTGGTACTGTACATATTGGTGTCATTTACTGTGAGCTGTTTGTACTGGTACTGTACATATTGGTATCATTTACTGTGAGCTGTTTGTACTGGTACTGTACATATTGGTGTCATTTACTGTGAGCTGTTTGTACTGGTACTGTACATATTGGTATCATTTACTGTGAGCTGTTTGTACTGGTACTGTACATATTGGTGTCATTCACTGTGAGCTGTTTGTACTGGTACTGTACATATTGGTGTCATTTACTGTGAGCTGTTTGTACTGGTACTGTACATATTGGTGTCATTCACTGTGAGCTGTTTGTACTGGTACTGTACATATTGGTGTCATTCACTGTGAGCTGTTTGTACTGGTACTGTACATATTGGTGTCATTCACTGTGAGCTGTTTGTACTGGTACTGTACATATTGGTGTCATTTACTGTGAGCTGTTTGTACTGGTACTGTACATATTGGTATCATTCACTGTGAGCTGTTTGTACTGGTACTGTACATATTGGTATCATTCACTGTGAGCTGTTTGTACTGGTACTGTACATATTGGTGTCATTTACTGTGAGCTGTTTGTACTGGTACTGTACATATTGGTGTCATTTACTGTGAGCTGTTTGTACTGGTACTGTACATATTGGTGTCATTTACTGTGAGCTGTTTGTACTGGTACTGTACATATTGGTATCATTCACTGTGAGCTGTTTGTACTGGTACTGTACATATTGGTATCATTCACTGTGAGCTGTTTGTACTGGTACTGTACATATTGGTGTCATTTACTGTGAGCTGTTTGTACTGGTACTGTACATATTGGTGTCATTTACTGTGAGCTGTTTGTACTGGTACTGTACATATTGGTATCATTTACTGTGAGCTGTTTGTACTGGTACTGTACATATTGGTGTCATTTACTGTGAGCTGTTTGTACTGGTACTGTACATATTGGTGTCATTCACTGTGAGCTGTTTGTACTGGTACTGTACATATTGGTGTCATTTACTGTGAGCTGTTTGTACTGGTACTGTACATATTGGTGTCATTTACTGTGAGCTGTTTGTACTGGTACTGTACATATTGGTGTCATTTACTGTGAGCTGTTTGTACTGGTACTGTACATATTGGTGTCATTCACTGTGAGCTGTTTGTACTGGTACTGTACATATTGGTGTCATTTACTGTGAGCTGTTTGTACTGGTACTGTACATATTGGTGTCATTTACTGTGAGCTGTTTGTACTGGTACTGTACATATTGGTATCATTCACTGTGAGCTGTTTGTACTGGTACTGTACATATTGGTGTCATTTACTGTGAGCTGTTTGTACTGGTACTGTACATATTGGTGTCATTTACTGTGAGCTGTTTGTACTGGTACTGTACATATTGGTGTCATTCACTGTGAGCTGTTTGTACTGGTACTGTACATATTGGTGTCATTCACTGTGAGCTGTTTGTACTGGTACTGTACATATTGGTGTCATTCACTGTGAGCTGTTTGTACTGGTACTGTACATATTGGTATCATTTACTGTGAGCTGTTTGTACTGGTACTGTACATATTGGTATCATTCACTGTGAGCTGTTTGTACTGGTACTGTACATTCTACATATACATAGAGGTATACTGGTGGCTTTACAGCCTGCATTTTATTCATTATCTCTGATCCCCACGCTCAATTTGGTCATTGCCACAGTGCGACGCAACACCACTGACCCTAGGTGGCGCCAAGCTAAAAAAAACAAATCCTATCTGTTGCCTCTTTAAATGTGATCAGTGTGAAAAGTTTCAGGCTGCAGAAATCTTTTTCTTCTTCTGTTTCTAACTTTGACATCACACTCACTTCTTTAATACTTGTGTGTAGTTTCTTGGCGTGTCGTCTCCAGGACGGATCACAGACCGAAATCAGTTTCAGTTGGTTTGGAAGGTTTTTTTTTCTTTACATGTGATGTCTGAAGCCTGACATAAGGATGTGCATCTGTTGGTAAAATAACCACAAAAGTTTCATCTTTATCCAAATTTTCAGGAAACAATCAACAATAAAAAGCTGCAAAAAATCACCTAAAAATCAGCTCCGTCTCACAAACTTATTTCACAAATATGCAAAACACATTAACGAGGCATGATGTTGGATCTTTGCTGATATTTTCCATCTCACTTTGGCTGATTGCCTATGCTGATGCAGATACCAGTGTACCGTAAAACTTCAATTAAAAGCCTGGTCCCAATTAAACATCTGGTCTCTTTTACCAGCCCGGTGTAGACAAATAAAGGCCTGTCTCTGTTCGAGGCCTGCTCTGGTCACAAAGCAGTTCAATTTTATAGAAGTTCTTTAGAGCTAACTTGAGCTAACGTTAGTTAGCCATTTAGATCGCACATGCAGATATGAATGTTTCAACTTGTGTCAGTATGGAGGCGCTTCACATCGTTAGCTCGGTTCATTTTACTGAAACCACAAGTACCGCAGAATCATTCACTCAGATTTACTGGCATGATGAATAAACAGGTGGTGACTCCCTACGTTTCCTCTGAAGCTGTCATAAAGTCAGATTATTCCTGGATTACCCTGTAAATTATTCATATTCCTTCAGCCCGTACAGGTCCTCAGATCAAAAGGATCAAAAGGGTTTTTTATTAACAGGATAACGTGGTGCCATCTCTGCAAAGTCAGTCTGCAGCCGACGCCAACACAAAAGTGGACAAGGTCCAAAATCTGATCACATTTTATGGTTGAGACTCGTTTATGTGCGATTAATACAGTAACAAGCTGCTAATTAGGAGGCGCTCGTTTGAGGACACTAAGTCTCGTCATCTCAGGTGTGACAGAGCGTCTCTACAGACAGAGGATGCTCCTTGCTGTGACAGGAAACAAGGACAAAGAGTTTTAGATTTGTTGCGTTATTTGTAATTTAGTTTTTGCACAACGACATTCAGACATCTAAATAAAGTTTTATACTTTATCAAAAATGAACCCAAGTTTTTTTCTAAAACTACTTCCTGTTCAAAGACGACGTTTAATTATACTTGTCAGGTTCTGCTGATCCCAGTCATAATACATGTGTCCCAAACAGCAGCTGAGGTCTCAGGAAGACAATATAACACATCACTGATCTGTTATCTGAAGTCTAATTTTATACAGTCATATTCAAACTGGTTTATATCAATAATCTGACTGTATTTCTTGATCTTTGCTGAGCAGTAGTTTAGTGTTAAAGGAATTAAAGGTCTGTTGAGTTCAGGGATTTAAGCAAATAATAGCCATCGAGTCTCTCCTGAAGTGAACTGACATGTTATTACACCTGCTCTTATTGTTACATCATTAAAGGCCCATTTATGCTCCCTTTATATATGAAAATGTATACGTCCGTTTCAAACGATGTTACCGTCACTGCCCACATACTTCCATGTGCCCTTTACGTTGGCATGGATGTTAACCAGTATATCCACCAGGAGGCAGCCCAGCGTCAAAAGTTTACATCAACAAACTCAAAAACAAACATGGCGACTGTGGAGGAGATATTGATAATGTACCTCTTGCATAAAAGACAAAAACAGAGGCAGCGTCGTAGGAGGCGGTGGTCGGTGAGGCCGTTAAATACATCGTGACTGGGGCGTTGGTGGCTTAGTGGTAGAGCAGGCGCCCCATGTACAAGACTGTCGCCGCAGCGGCCCAGGTTTGACTCCAGCCTGTGGCCCTTTGCTGCATGTCACTCCCTCTCTTTCCCCCCTTCACGCTCATCTGTCCTATCGATTAAAGGCTTAAAAATGCCCAAAAAAATATCTTTAAAAAAAAAAAAAAAAAAAATCGTGACTGGAGGACGGAGAATTCTTTTCTCTAGTGCTGCCGATGAGAGAAACTGAATTGTTATTTCTTCTTCGTGTCTCACTAGAGCTACGTATCGGGTAGTGACAGCAACACTGCCCCCACGGTTCCCAGTGGTACTGCTCCGTTTGGTCCGTATCCGTAAGCTTTATGGAAACGTGCAAAAATACGGACGAAATGAACACAGAGCACGGACAGAAGGCTCCGTCTGTATCCGGATCCGTATTTAACGTTGAGCATACACACACACACACACACACATGCGATTGGGTTTAGGAAAAGAGAACAGGGTTTGGCGTTACAGTCTTACAGGAAGTGAACACCGGCCTCCTGGGTGAAAGTTGGTGGTTGTTGAGTCGAGCTCACACTGCTGCTACTTTTCTCTGCAACATTCTAAAACGGTTTCATCTTGACGCCAATCTTTGGTCTGAACTGGACTTTATATATTTTTATTTTTATTTATTTATCTTATTTTATTAATTAAACTCTCTTATAACTCTCTCTGCGGTGCTGCTTTAGCTGACCGGCACGCAGGGAACCAGCAGGTGGGTCTTTCAGCTCTGGCGTTTTAATCTGTGCTCGTCATAGTGCCTGACTTGCACGCCATTCTGTTTGTTGTATCCTCAACATTTGTTTAATAAGTAACTGATTACTCTACACAGAGAGTGATTCTGTAAAGTAACTTATTACTTTCAAATGAAGGTAACTAGTAATTCTGAGAGTAACTCACTTCAGAGCGTGCTGAAATAAGTCTGCGGACAGCGGAGATGATTTCAGTGTGTATTTTTGCAGTTTTTGTCACATTCAGAGAAAAATAAATAAAAACATGAAGCTGTGAAATATTTTTATCTGTTTAAAGTTAAAATCACATCAAAATCTGAATGAAAAGAAAAAAGTCACAGGAAATGTCCGTCGACTCAAGCTGGATCCAAGATTGACAAACAAACTGTGTTTGTGGCGTCTTGTCTGGTCAAAGATCCTGCCGTCTAATTGGTTTAAAGGTTTCAGGTTCCAGTCCTGAAAAACACCTGACAAACAGTCGACCCGTTGAGCTTCATCCAGACGTCACCGTGTAGAAACACAAGTGTCTCTGCATCTGCAAACAGGAAGTTGTCCTCCAGCTCGTTGCCACGGGCCGACCTGCCGTGGAAACACTCACCTGAGACTCCAGGTGAAGACCCCAAACACATTCCTGGTGCCTGATGGGTAATTTTTCCTCCCTGACAGCAAGGTTTACCAGTGGTGGTTCTTGGAGAGGTAGGCGATGAGCGCCACAGCCACGCCCACGTAGATACCTGTCCCGATGGTGATGGACAGCACGGCCAGGAAGAGAGCCCGCCTCGAACTGGAACTCGCCAGGTGGAAGTCTCCTTTAGACACCGCCTTGTTGGTCTGAGGGGGAGGAGACAAAAAAGGGAACAGGAAGTTAGCTGTCAGTGCACAGGAGCTAAAACATCACCAGAACACGACGCTGGCGGCTCTGAAGCTGGAGTCAGGCTGCGTTCAATGTCAGCAGAATGGATTAAACAACTCCTCCCTTCATTCCAATGCCACATCTACAGAGAGATATATAAATGTATATTCATCCTCAAGTTAAAAACAAATTCTGTGCACATGACCTTTAATGTACAAAATATCTCCGTCAACACTGGAACACAAAAACGACTCCAAACACTCATGAGCAACAGAAACTAATTATTTCTTAATTTGATAACTCTTCACATCCCAGTCTCACACTGAAGTTGTCGCATACCGCCGCTCGGTCAGTTACTTCCTGTGCCAGACATCAATGAGAAAAGCCGTCCTTTCATGTCGGCGTGATATGTGGTCAGTCTCCGTTATTATTTAACGCCACCAGGTGGTGTCGGGGGGGGGGGGGGGGGCGGGGGAGACACGTCAGGACAGATTTAATTTTACATTTAGGTTACTAGCAGTGTTGGGCAAGCTACTTGGACAGTGTAGTGAGCTAAGCTACTAGTTACTCTAATATTAAATGAAGCTTCACTACATCAAAGCTATCACCCTCAGAAATGTAGCAAGCTAAGCTACAGCAAAATGAAAGTAACTAGTGCAACTACATCCAAGCTGTTTATTGAACAGTGAGCTGCGCTAACTCCCAACACGACTCAAACCACAACAGCAAGAATGAAGACCTGCTTCAAACAGTCACAACATGGTCAAAAACGTACATGCGTGTATGTATGTGTATGTACACTGCAAAAACTCAAAATCTTACCAAGAATATTTATTTCTAGTCAAAACAAATCTCATTACAATTGAAATAAGACTCATCACCTAAAAAGTAGCTTGTTTTTAGACAATTTTCACTTGTTTCAGAAAAATTT
The DNA here is from genome assembly GCF_011397635.1 of Epinephelus fuscoguttatus. Lineage (NCBI taxonomy): Eukaryota > Metazoa > Chordata > Actinopteri > Perciformes > Serranidae > Epinephelus > Epinephelus fuscoguttatus. Next base: position 604,996 of record NC_064767.1, read on the forward strand.
TCACTTGAAATAAGTCGAAAAAAAAAATCTGTCCATGGAGCAAGTTTTTTTTTCTTATTGCAAGCAAAAAAAAAAAACTTGCTCCATGGACAGATTTTCATACTTATTTCAAGTGAAAATTTAGTATTTTTTAAGTGTAAAGAGATTTGTTTTGACTAGAAATGAGGCTAGTAAACACATTTTAGTAAACACATTTTATAGTGAGCAGCATACACATGTATGTCCCCTACAAATCCCAACCGTGTTTACAAAGTTTGAATGAACGAGACGGACGCAAAGGAAACGGAGGCTGCGCATTGATCCTTTTGCCTCTGTCTGCAGGAACGAATATAAATCCCATTCATGGGGTCAAATGGATTATGTGCATTATTAACCACAAAATGATCAAATACTTCATCTTAATGACATGTAACACTCGTTATGCTTCAGCTGAATCCTCTAAGCAAATGACCATGTTGAATTGAAGTTAGTTTATCATGTTAAATGTCTGAAATTGTATGAAATTGCTCCAATGCGTTAAACCAATCTTTGTGCATAATCACACAGCCTGGTATGTCCTGCAAACACAGTGGGACTGCTGTACAGAGCGTTGGTCTTTCTTACCCTAACCCTGGTTATTTTCTGAAAGCACAGAGCAAAGAAATGTCTTTTTTTCTCCCCTGGTCTGCTGTCAGCAGGAGCGGCGGCTGCAGCGGGGATTTCAGCACCAGACAGCGCACGTATAAAAGACTCGACAAGCGTCGCCTTTAAATGTGTTTGCTGCTAGAGAAATTATACATAATAAATGAAGACAGTGACATATTTTCAATTAAAAAACAATGAGTTGAACATTCATTTCAAGCTTTTGTAGTACAACGAGTTTCAGAATTGTACGAGTGCAGCCGGAGAGCGGGCGGCAGTATTTGATGCAGGAAACTCGACATGGACTTGAAAATCAATTTCGGAGTGGGGTCGTTCGGAACGGCGGTGTTTGGGAATGGAGGGCTGTCACCCGTCAGCTTCATGCGGAAGTGACTCTGTGTGGTAGCGGTGACAGGTTTATTTCAGTCCATAACAGAAATCCCCGCCTCATTTGAGCTTCAGAAATGATTTTGGAAATGTAGCTTGTGTGGACGCTACCGCGCTAAGTGATAAATAAAAGAACTTAACTACTGAGAAGTTACTTGATTCAGAAAACAGCGACGCTACCTCCAAGCTACTGAGAAATGTAGTTAAACTACAAACGTCCACTACTGTAGTGATGCTACTGCCCAACACTGGTTACTAGATGTATTTTTAGGTTTAACATTTAGATTTAACATTTAAATTGAACAATTAACTTTTAGGATAAAATTTTACACTTTTAATATTTAACATTTAGTTCAGAGATTTAACTTTTAGATGTAATTTATTTAACATTTAGATTACTAGATGTACTTTTAGATTTAACACTTAAATTTAACATTTAAGTTTTAGATTTAATTTTACACTTAGGTTACTAGTTCAACTAAACACAAGAAGTTTGTGCTCTAGAGAAAGGATCAGCACTCAGTGAATAACCTCCTAAGACCTATGATGAGCTATTATGGCAAGGCTTAACTATACAGACCAGTGAGCAGTGATAACTAACATGTCTTTGGGGTCATCGGGTGGGAACCTCCTTTCACGTCAGCTCGCTTTCTTAAGAAAGACATAGGTGCATTTGTGGTTGTGTCAAAAAGTTGTTTAAATGAGATTTTTGTAAAATGGCTTCTATAGCTTTCCTCAATAATTTAAAGCCTCTGGTCGATAGTTTGACACTGATCATGGAGCTCAGTGTAGCTGCTGATCTTCTTAACTCATGTAGCCTTATTTCAAAATAAGAGCACAGGATTATTTTAACCTGAATGAGTTAAACCACATCAGTCTGAAGCCAGCTGACGAGTCAAATCGACGTGATGAATCAAGCTTTGAGCTCAGAGGGAGAATCACACGGATTCAGACTTCATGAGGCCAGCAGACAGAAATAAATACAGGAGAAGAAACGAGACCATAAATCGGAGAGGACGCATCAGTCACTCCGCTCTGTAATCAGGTTTTAATAATGTTGATGTGATCAGGAAGAAAAAACATCCTGCTGCAGACAATATCTGTTACCGATCTGTTTCTGCTGCTCAACAGGAGCAGGACGGACGAGTCCTGAGGACGGCTGCAGTGTCCACTTGCTGTTTGAGAAGTTCTCAATCAGCTGTTGTGTTAATGTTCTTCTTCTACTGTAATGGAGATAAAAACAGAATCATTCATTCCTGTCATTTCTAGAGAAGCAGAGTGAAATGAGCGGACGTCCCAACAGCGTGTGACGACAGGAGGCAATACTGTGTCAGCCTGGATGTTGGATTTGTTGTTGAGTTAGTGCGTTTTTATTTGGTCCATCTGAAATGATAAAAGCTCAAAAACACACCCAAGCCTTCTGCATGTCTCTGTTTAAAACTATTAAACTAAAATATCTCCCTGATTCAATCACCGACAACTTCCGATAAAATATTTATTAATTTATTATTGGTCACATGGAATCATGCACGGTACAACGACGTGAAATGTCCTCCCATCAGCTCCTTTGACCTGTTTGATGTCATTAAGTCGCACAGTAGTTTTATAGTAGTTATATATTTGGACCACAACAACACGGCCGCTCAGTCACTCTTCCTGAACGCGGGCAGCATCTCGGCCTCTGAACGGCATACTGCGGCGATCCACAGTGTTTATTCCCCCCCGTGTGGCAGGTTCAGCAGAAACAGGACGAGGTGGTTTTAAGATTAAACATGTTGTTGTCCTAGGAACCCTGAATCAAGCTGTAACAAGCAGAAACACAGGTCCTCTTTAACGAGCTGAATTAACTGTGTAAACATGATTAACAAGCTCATTGGCAGGAAATGACCCGCTCTAATCACTGCTTCACTTCCACTAAAATTTAATTACACTTTCAGACCAATCAGACATCATGACCCTGACATCAGTTGAGCCACCAGGGGGCGGGGTCTCCTATAAATGGTCCATATGGAGACAATGAGACGCTCGCACACTTCCTCCTGAATACAGAATGACAGCTTCATAGATCCGAGCAGAGTTATGTAAAGAGCTGTGTGTGTGTGTGTGTGTGTGTGTGTGTGTGTGTGTGTGTGTGTGTGTGTTGGCCTGCAGTCTAAAGCACCCAGTCAGATTACCAATCAGATTATCCACACTGTCTTAACAAAAACAGATTGTTTCAGTCTGCCACCGGCACAGTTTACTGTCAGAACCTTTTTAACTATGAGGACATTCCTGCCAGGACCTTTTCAATACGAAGACATTCCTGCCAGGACCTTTTCAATACGAAGACATTACTGTCAGGAACTTTTCAATACGAAGACATTACTGTCAGGACCTTTTCAATACGAAGACATTACTGTCAGGACAGTTTCACTATGAGGACATACCTGCCAGGACCTTTTCAATACGAAGTCATTACTGTCAGGACCTTTTCAATACGAAGACATTCCTGCCAGGACCTTTTCAATACGAAGTCATTACTGTCAGGACAGTTTCAGTGTGAGGACATACCTGTCAGGAAATTTTTTACTGTGAGGACATTACTGTCAGGACCTTTTCACTATGAGGACATTCCTGTCAGGAACTTTTCAATACGAAGACATTCCTGCCAGGACCTTTTCAATACGAAGACATTACTGTCAGGAACTTTTCAATACGAAGACATTACTGTCAGGACAGTTTCACTATGAGGACATACCTGCCAGGACCTTTTCAATACGAAGTCATTACTGTCAGGACCTTTTCAATATGAAGACATTACTGTCAGGACCTTTTCAATACGAAGACATTCCTGCCAGGACCTTTTCAATACGAAGTCATTACTGTCAGGACAGTTTCAGTGTGAGGACATACCTGTCAGGAAATTTTTTACTGTGAGGACATTACTGTCAGGACCTTTTCACTATGAGGACATTCCTGTCAGGAACTTTTTCACTATGAGGACATTACTGTCAGGACCTTTTCACTATGAGGACATTCCTGCCAGGACCTTTTCAATACGAAGTCATTACTGTAAGGACCTTTTGAATATGAAGACATTCCTGCCAGGACCTTTTCAATACGAAGTCATTACTGTCAGAACAGTTTCAGTGTGAGGACATACCTGTCAGGAACTTTTTTACTGTGAGGACATACCTGTCAGGACCTTTTCACTATGAGGACATTCCTGCCAGGACCTTTTCAATACGAAGACATTACTGTCAGGACAGTTTCACTATGAGGACATTCCTGCCAGGACCTTTTCACTATGAGGACATACCTGTCAGGACCTTTTCAATACGAAGACATTACTGTCAGGACAGTTTCACTATGAGGACATTCCTGCCAGGACCTTTTCACTATGAGGACTTTTTTTTCCGGACTTTTATTTACAATCAGGACTTTTGTGCTGTCAAGATTTTTTTTCTCTATCAGGACGTTTTTACTGTAAGGACTATTTTTTGAAAACTTTATGATTGTTGTTACATTATCAGGACTTTTTTTACCATCAAGTCTTTTTTACTATCAGGACGTTTTTCTCTATGAAGACTTTTTTTTGTTGTTGATACTATTAGCACTTTTTTTGAGCTCCTTTCTGACACTCACACAGTGGAAGTACTGTGTACTGTTTGTAGTAAAAGTACTGTGTACTGTTTGTAGTAGAAGTACTGTGTGTACTGTTTGTAGTGCTGGTTGTTCTGCTGACAGTATTTCCTGGATACTCTGCAGCAGAGTCAGAACATAGACTTATATACATAGACGCCGCATCGAGTGCCTGAGCGCGTCCTCGCCAGCCGCCATCTTGGATGGGTCTCGGTTCGCCTCCACAGTGCATTCACTTCTATTGAGGAAGGAGCTGTATGCACAAGTAAAATAGAATAACTCACTGAATTTTCAACTGATTTTCACGCGGTTTGGTTTGTTACAAACGGCACACATGTAGTTATGATACAGGATGCTTTCGTACATTAAAAATGCAGCATTTCATGCTTTAATACTTTCTGCAGATAGCAACAGCATGTTATTTAGATCACAACACAGTTATTTTATTCACCTCAACCCCAGAGTGGGATGGATATATATACATATACATATACATATATATAGATATAGATATATAGATATATACACACACACATATATATACTGTATAAACACAATATACACAATACAAAACATAGTATAGCATATTAATAAATGTATTAATATATTTTAATAAAGAAAAAGCTCTATTGTTGATTGAGTTTATTTCTCACACACCCACTCTCTTTTATACCCACAGCCATCAGACTTAATAATTCTTTGTTAAATAGATGATCTTACAGACTTCTTTGAAATTTTCTTTTCGGGGATTAGTAAAGTTATTCTTATTACACTGACTGCTGTGATCCCTCAAAAGTAGTAAAAACATTTTCAGTATTTACATAAACACTGAAATTAATTTTGGCATTGGTATTATAACTATGAAAATGGGACTGTGGTCAAGATAATTTGAAAAAAGATACAGAAGGATGAGCAGCAGGGATATTTGCAGCACAGCTGGTGGAAAACTGAATATGTGCACAAAGGTGTGCTATACATAATATGCTATACTGTGTTTTGTATTGTGTATATTGTGTTTATACAGTATGTTTATACAGTATATAAATACTGTGTATGTGTACATATATATATATATATATATATACATACATATATATCTATCTCTCTCTCTCTCTCTCTCTCTCTCTATAGATATATCCATATATATATATATATATATATATACATATAGTAGCATCATAAGTGTTTGTCTTTGTAAGTGAGATTAACTGTTGTGATATTTCAGTCCGTTTTACAGATATATATATATATATATATATATATATATATGTGGGGTTGAGGTGAATAAAATAACTGTGTTGTGATCTAAATAACATGCTGTTGCTATCTGCAGAAAGTATTAAAGCATGAAATCCCGCATTTTTAATGTACGAAAGCATCCTGTATCATAACTACATGTGTGCCAAATTCAGTGAGTTATTCTATTTTACTTGTGCATACAGCTCCTTCCTCAATAGAAGTGAATGAACTGTGGAGGCGAAGCGAGACCCATCCAAGATGGCGGCCGGCGAGGACGTCGGCTCCAATAGGCAGTGGTAGTCAATGCGGCGTCTATATACAGTACAGGCCAAAAGTTTGGACACACCTTCTCATTCAATGCGTTTTCTTTATTTTCATGACTGTTTACATTGTAGATTCTCACTGAAGGCATCAAAACTATGAATGAACACATGTGGAGTTATGTACTTAACAAAAAAAGGTGAAATAACTGAAAACATGTTTTATATTCTAGTTTCTTCAAAATAGCCACCCTTTGCTCTGATTACTGCTTTGCACACTCTTGGCATTCTCTCCATGAGCTTCAAGAGGTAGTCACCTGAAATGGTTTCCACTTCACAGGTGTGCCTTATCAGGGTTAATTAGTGGAATTTCTTGCTTTATCAATGGGGTTGGGCCCATCAGTTGTGTTGTGCAGAAGTCAGGTTAATACACAGCCGACAGCCCTATTGGACAACTGTTAAAATTCATATTATGGCAAGAACCAATCAGCTAACTAAAGAAAAACCAGTGGCCATCATTACTTTAAGAAATGAAGGTCAGTCAGTCCGGAAAATTGCAAAAACTTTAAATGTGTCCCCAAGTGGAGTCGCAAAAACCATCAAGCGCTACAACGAAACTGGCACACATGAGGACCGACCCAGGAAAGGAAGACCAAGAGTCACCTCTGCTTCTGAGGATAAGTTCATCCGAGTCACCAGCCTCAGAAATCACAAGTTAACAGCAGCTCAGATCAGAGAGCAGATGAATGCCACACAGAGTTCTAGCAGCAGACCCATCTCTAGAACAACTGTTAAGAGGAGACTGCGCGAATCAGGCCTTCATGGTCAAATAGCTGCTAGGAAACCACTGCTAAGGAGAGGCAACAAGCAGAAGAGATTTGTTTGGGCCAAGAAACACAAGGAATGGACATTAGACCAGTGGAAATCTGTGCTTTGGTCTGATGAGTCCAAATTTGAGATCTTTGGTTCCAACGCGTGTCTTTGTGAGGACGCAGAAAAGGTGAGCGGATGGATTCCACATGCCTGGTTCCCACTGTGAAGCATGGAGGAGGAGGTGTGATGGTGTGGGGGTGTTTTGCTGGTGACACTGTTGGGGATTTATTCAAAATTGAAGGCACACTGAACCAGCATGGCTACCACAGCATCCTGCAGCGACATGCCATCCTATCCAGTTTGCGTTTAGCTGGACGATCATTTATTTTTCAACAGGACAATGACCCCAAACACACCTCCAGGCTGTGTAAGGGCTATTTGACCAAGAAGGAGAGTGATGGAGTGCTGCGGCAGATGACCTGGCCTCCACAGTCACCGGACCTGAACCCAATGGAGATGGTTTGGGGTGAGCTGGACCGCAGAGTGAAGGCAAAGGGGCCAACA